>NC_133487.1:4683353-4790724 GCF_025370935.1 Choristoneura fumiferana | reverse complement strand
GAGCCATGGACTAGTATCAACAAATCACCATTTTATGGTCGCAATAAAGAAAATAAACAATCATAATGTAAACTCCAACCGTTTCATGGAAACTACAAATAATGTAACATATTTCCTTCAATTTAGAACAAATTATCGTTACAATGAAAACTGCAAACCAATCAATCAGAAAAGTCTCATTCCGCCGAAGGTAGAGGTTATAAGCTATTCACTATTCTTCTGAATATCAGAAGGGATTGGGTACTTACTTGATCTTTTTAGGCACCGACAGGGACTCAAAATTATTCTATTCATGTTTACCTTTCGAAAGGTTTGTTGTATCGTTAATATGAATGAAAAATACAATAAAACAAAATCAACCTTTAGACACCATGACAATCGTAAGGAAAATGCTGCACAGACAACACAAATAAATCGCACATCGTATGATTGTGCTGTTGTCAATCGAAACGATGAAAATTTTCCGATAATAAATATGTAGTGTATGTAGCTATTTTTGAGGCTAGGTCACAGACTACACTACTAAATACACCGATACTAAGGTTCAAGGTAATCAATGAATTTGTAGTGGAAAGTAGTAGAATTTTTGTTTTTTATGAATAAGTTCAATAAATGAGGAAGCTCAGTGTAATCTGATTTTACAACGAAAATACAAAATGTTCTTTGTTAATTATGTTATTAGAAGTAACAATGTGCTCGCTGACTCAATGTTGTATAGGTCAACTTGATAATCTTCTCTATTTTGATAGTTTGACAGCTATATCTTTGATTCTCGGTAATCCCATTCCTTTTTATGTCCTATCTGTGGCATTTATAAAAAATGTTGCTATGATCGTAAAATTCCTGTAATTTGATGATCAAAGTGAATGATCTTATTAAAATGTTCATAATAAGATCATTCCCTTTCATCATCAAATTACAGGAATTTTACTACATTTACTACAGTATGGACCATGATTTTATAATTCTTTGAGTATTCAACTAGCCATTAGCGGCTAATGATTAGCCATAATTAATGGGAATTAATATAACTTTAGACGCTGCACTTATTATTTCCCATTAATTATGGCTAATCATTAGCCGCTAATGGCTAGTTGAATACTCAAAGAATTATAGAATCATGGTCCATACTGTAGTAAAGTTACTACTTATCGAATTATTTAGTTTTAAATAAACATTAAACGGTTTTAGGTAATCTATTTAATTTCAGCAACGGTTCATAACTAAACAAAATGATCGATAAATTGTATAAACGATTCAGTTCGTATTGGAGGGTTTAAGATGAATTACTTGGTAGCACTAGCACAAAATCATACATAAACATAACCTCTAAAGAAAGGCGGGAACCTTCGAGAGGGAAAGGCGCGAATTTCCAAAAAAAAATATTTATAATTATTAATAATTCTGTATATATTGTTTTTAGGTGTAAATATCTGTACATACTTACGGATAAGTGTGTAAATATTACATAAGCTATAATGGGACGGGAGAAATCTAAAAAACGGAAAAAAAAAGAAGGTGCTGAAGACAGAGGGTCCTCCGCCGAGGACTCCGATTATGAAAACGATGTAGATAAGTACAGGCCGTACAAGGTAACAAATTATTCTCGTAAATATCCAGAAAATTCACAGAGGCGAGACTTCGTTGTGTTCCTCACACACCAATGCGCCGACAAGCCGTTTTCGGATGGCGATAAAGTAAACTTGTCCCAGGCCATAAGAAAATACGCCATATCGGGAGTGCTACATCTGAGGCCTATGAATAAGTATAAAGTGGCTATAACATTCGATTTGTCAAACAATGCCAACACGTTTTTAGGTCATAATAAATTCCTAGACGAATTGGGGCTTAACGCCTCAATCCCCGCAGCAGACACAGAAGTTACTGGAGTCGTAAAATCTGTCCCAGTTGGTTTATCTAACAAAAATATATTCGCAATGATCGGCAGCTCACGAAACGTCATCCAGGTGCGGCGATTCATGCGCAGGGTGAGGGCAGATGGGGGCGAGGTCGCGTATATTCCCACGCAGACTGTCGCAGTAACGTTTGCCTCTACCCAGCTGCCTGAGTACGTGTACCTGGACTCATGGAGACACGAGGTGACGCAATATGTCCCTCCAGTTAAGCAATGCTTAAAGTGCCAACAGTTCGGACATATTGCTAAATTTTGCAAAAATAATGAGGTTTGCTCTATCTGTTCCGAAAATCACAATTATAAGGCCTGTGGCGCCGACAAACAAAATCCAGTTTGCGCCAACTGCAAAGGTAAACATATTGCAATTTCCGCGTCTTGTCCTATTAAAAAAACCAAAATAGAAGAAAACAAAATCAAATCCCGAACTGCAGCCTATGCTGATCTATTTAATGAAAAGTCTTTCCCCCAACTAGCGGCTAGGACAGCCGAAACCTACTTAGAAAATATGCTAAAATCTCAATCATTTTTAAATATGATCACGCAAGTGATCATAAAGCTAGTAGCTAATAAAAACGAATCGCCTATAAATACAGAAACAATACGTGCAGCGTTCCAAGGTACGATAAGAGGGAACGCTCAATCTAAAGCATAATGAACGCTCTCAAAATCGTACATTGGAACGCTCAGAGTATACTCCACAATAGGCACGAATTTACAAACTTTTTATATCAAGAACATATAGATATTGCGATCATTTGCGAAACCTGGTTAAAGCCTCATCTGAGGCTAAAGGTCCCTGGGTTTAACATAGAGCGCAATGATTGTGGTAACAAACATAATGGTGTATGTATTCTGATACATAATAGTATTGCATATAACAAAATTAACACATTTTTTGATGACTCTCTTCAAAATATTTGTATACAAATATCTGTTAATAGTAAACAAATTAGTATAGTAAGCTTTTATAGCCCTACAAATTGCAACCCAGTTTTTGAAAAAACAAAATTTGAAAATTTAATTAAATCTATACCCGAACCCATGATAATCGCAGGAGACTTTAATGCTCATCACACGTCATGGGGTTGTTGTTCTACTTCATCACGTGGTCGTACTGTGTTAGATGTTGTCGATGATAATTTTCTGGTACTTTTAAATGATGGCACGCCCACTACTGTGGGCTCAATGACTTGGCGTCCTAATGCGTTGGATCTAGCCATAGTTTCTCCATCGTTGGCTCCTCTTTGTACTTGGTCAGTCCACGACGATCCTCTGGGTAGTTATCATCTACCTGGAATAATCAATTTGGTTCTAAATAACAATGTAAATAATTTTGTAAATAATAATGTAAATGGAGTACATTTGCCCACTCACCCCAATTTTAAAATGGTGAATTGGCAAATGTATGCCGAGAAGGTGGAGTGTAAGTTAAATAACTTTCAGTTCGACTCTTACACGCCTCTTGAGGCCTACAATTTGTTCACGAATATCCTAATGTGTGCTGTCACAGAGTCCATACCGAATCATAAAGGTCCCTGTCCCATGACAAATAGTCCTAATCGTTTTTGTACTGTTAGAAAATCTAAGAAAAAATCTAATCTTCCATGGTGGAATGATAAATGTTCCACAGCTGTTCAAAACTCCAAACAGGCGTACATCAATTTTAAACAAAATTTTACTTTAGAAAATTACCTAGAATTTAAGAAACTCCAAGCTAAGAAAAAACTTGTTATTAAAACAGAAAGACAAAATTCTTGGGCTGATCTATGCACTTCTTTTAATCGGTTTACTCCATTGTCAGTAATTTGGCGCTTCATGCGCAAATTCAATAAAACTTATGTTCCTCGACACTCTAATAGTAATCATGAATGGATTCTAGATTTCTTACAAAAATATACTCCTGATAGTGTGGAAAATGTAAGTAGTTTGTCTCTTGAATCCCCTTCCAGCCCGCACAATGATTATCTCATAAACTTATTTACCCTTGAAGAATTGAAATCTGCAATATATTCACGCAGGGATACTTCGTTTGGTTTAGATGGAATTCCATATATGATGTTCAAGAAACTGCCAGAGAGTTGTCTGATTATTTTACTAAATATTTACAATGCACTTTGGACAAAAAACGACATACCACCTGAATGGACAACTGATTGCATCATTCCTATATTAAAATCTGACAAACCTAGGTTTAATCCAGACTCTTATCGTCCTATAACATTGACATCATGCGCAGGAAAAGTCTTTGAACAGTTACTTAAGCAGCGTCTTGAATATTATGTAGAACATAATGGATTGCTTCCAAACAATCAGTATGGTTTTCGTAGAGGTCGTTCAGCACGTGAAAGCATATCTTTGTTTCATTTAGATATACTGAAAAGCATCAAAACTAACAACAAACTTATTTCAGTGTTTTTTGATATTACTGGTGCTTTTAACAATGTAAATATTGATATTTTATGTACAGAACTTTTAAATATATGTATTCCAGTTAAAGTTGTACAGTGGATTCAAAAATTTCTATCTTGTAGAAAAGTGTTTGTGAAGTATGATGGTGGATTGTTTGGTCCTCGACTATCTTCCATAGGAGTTTGTCAGGGTGGAATTTTATCCCCTCTGATCTTCATTCTGTATATACGTCGCTTAAATTTGGTAATGGGTCCTAATATCAAAAATTTACAATTTGCTGATGACCTTGTTGTATATTTATCTGGAAATAATTTTAACACAATAATAAATAACTTAAACCTAGCATTAACAAAACTCCATAATTACCTCTCTTATTTAAATCTCGCAGTTAATCCATCTAAGTCTAAAGTTGTCGTTTTTGGTCTAAAATCTAAAGCTACTTTGCCCTCTTTATTGTATAATAATACACCTCTGCCAATAGTCACAGATACTAAGTTTTTGGGTGTCATATTTTGTCACAATTTATCCTGGAAAAAATATGCTGAGCATTTAGAAGTCAAAGCCAATAAAGCTTTTAATATCCTTAAGTCATTGCGTGGTACAAAATGGGGGGCTGGACCCAAAATATTACTTATGCTTTATAAATCTTTAGTTCGCAGTCATTTTGAATATGGGTTTATGTGTTTTGCTTCAGACCATAAAATTATAGAGAGTTTAGAAAAAATTCAAAATAAGTGCATGCGTGTTGTGACTGGAGCATTTAAAACCACTCCTATTGTTTCATTACAAGTAGAGTGTAATCTCCCTCCAGTAACAATAAGACTTGCATATTTGAAGGAAAGATTTGTTGTAAAACTACATGCTGAATATGACAACCACCTTTTAAAAGAACTCTTGAATATTAATCTATTGCCTTTCCAAAAATCTTTTTATGTTTTGCAGGGCCTATCTGAATTTAGCAGTTTTTTAAATCAAATTAGTATACATAAAAGCAATAACCACTTACCTTGCTTCGATGGGCCTTATGAAAGTAAATTTAGTCCTATAAATGTTGTGATTGATAATGGTCTCTCCAGAAAGGAACAAGTATATGAGAAATTAGCTTCATGGAATGGTTTTAAATTAATTTATACAGATGGATCAAAGAATGAGTCTAGTGTATCTTCAGCTATATACAACTCCGAAAACAAAATGGGTCTTGGTTTCAAAATAGACAAGCATGCTAGTATTTTCACAGCTGAGGCATTTGCTATTCTTTGTGCACTGAAGCACATATCAAGGCAAAAAGAGGCATGTAAATGGGTAATTGTCAGTGATAGTATGAGTGTATTAAAAGCTATAAAAAATAATAAAGTAAAATCTAATACAAATTATTTAATTTTTCTAATTAAAGATCTTTGGTCTGAGCTTCACTTAAAAAACAAATTTGTTATCGAATTCATGTGGACTCCTTCACATATAGGCGTATCTGGTAACGAAAATGCAGATTTCTTGGCTCAGTCAATTGCAAACTCTTCTCCATCTATTGACGTTAGTTTTGATGTCCTACTCCCATATACTGATGCTATTCCAATACTGAAACAAAGAATGTATGTTCAGTGGAAAAAACAATGGGATCATGTTGTGCAAGTAGAAAACAAGGGTTCTTGGTATGCTGCCTTAAATGTAAACTTACAATCTGTATCTTGGTTACGTAAAGGTAATATCTATCGTAATATAAGCTTTTACAGCACAATCTGTCGTCTTAGGTTAGGTCATTTTCGCCTCAATCATCATTTGCATCGTATGAAAATTATAAGTGATCCTCGTTGTGAATTGTGTCAGTCAAATGAGGATCAAACCATAGATCATATCATTTATCATTGTTCGTCTTTCGGCATTCAGCGCCTTGTGTTGATGGACGAATTAATCCGCATTTACGGAGAACCACATCTGGTCCCGCTCTCTGTTCAAGAGCTGTTAATGAATCATTCTACATATGAACCACTGTACAACTTCATTGTATCAACAGTAAAAGAAATATAATTTGTCTCATTAATGTACAAAGTTATAATATTGCTTCATTCTTTGTATAATTCTAATTTTCTATCGTTTCAGTGTAGTGTAGGTTAGTTTTTAAGTAATTGGTAAATCAACTGACAGGCGTCAAATCAGAGCTGTCAGACTATTTCCTTGCAGGGATTTTTAAAGGATCATCTATGTAGGTTATAAGTTTTAAATAATTATCTTGTATTTTCTGGATTGAATATCTATACACCGGACTTGACTATAACTGAAGAAGTTTTATTGGATGTGACAACATAGAAAGCAAACACTGAAGAAGTTTAACTGGATAAGACAATATAGAAAGAATACTAAAGAAGTTTAAATGGATATGACAACATTGAAAGAAATACTGAAGAAGTTTTATTGGATATGACAACGTTGGGAAAGAAAAATATTGAAGAAATTTTATTAAATTGACATGGAAATAATATATAGAAGTTGAAATAAATTATAAGTATTAACTGATGACGAGGCGATATGGTCCCTGACTTTAGCCTGTCCGAACGGACGAATTATAAAAAAAAAAAAAAAAAAAAAAAATAACCTCTAAATACTCTAAAATCTTAATCTGTCTTGTCGATTTTTCATTTGAAAAAAATTCGCGTGTTTGTAAAGAGAGCGGAGGGAGGCCGATTTTTTGCGTTAGTTATTTATTTAAAAGAATATAAATGTATAGTTTGCGTAATTTTTTAACGTTGCATGTAAACAATATAGTCAAAAGTATCATTCGGCCTATGTCAAGCAGTAAGTTTTTTTATAACCTTGTCGATCATTTTAGTGATTCGCTTGTTTACATGTACCAGGTATAGATTTAATCGAAAAATGAAAGCATAAGAGTGAAATACAACTCCAAAATTTGTAAAACTGAAATACTGCCGTATTTTTATTACAGAAAATCAACTAAAACAAAACATGACACCTCTAGCCAGAGAAGCAGCTAAGCGTATTGTGTGGGTGGACTTAGAAATGACTGGTTTGAACATAGAGAACGACCACATTATGGAGATAGGCTGCTTAATAACGGATGCTGATTTAAATGTGGTGGCCACAGGTCCTAACTTAATAATACACCAGCCTGATAGTATTTTGGATAAAATGGCGACATGGTGCATGGCGCAACATGGTGAGGTATTGATTTACATTTTGTTTGCATTTATTTGAAATCAGGGTAAATTTGAAATGTAGGTAATTAGTTTCACACAAATTCCAAAAACTTAGGCCCAGCACACATGGTGAAACGCAGCTGCAACAAAACTTGAAATTATTGGTTTGAAACTAGTTTCAATCGTTTTCCACACACGCCACAACCACAATGTGATAAAATAATTTTTGATCATTTCCGTTTTGAGAACATCTGTTCTGTGTGTAGACATCTGTCTACAAAATGTCTAGTTCAAGTGATGAAGAAGTTGTGGTTCTGTATTTGTATCTTCGACAAAGGTGGCGTAAACGAAGAAGTGTGTGGATACTTCCCTCCCTATATTGAGAAGAATATCAACTGCCGTTTAATATGTTTGTAGCTGCCGAAAAATTACAAGAAACTGATCGATTCATGGATTGTTATCGTATGAGCAAAAGTCAACTTCCCACACAAATTTTATGTTTTTATCTCCTCAGCCATTTTATTGCACCAAAAAAGATGCTAAGCCGATGAAACACAAACATGAGTTTCCTGCATGCCAGTTTCAATGTAACTGATTTGCAATGTGTTTCAAACCGGTTTTAAACTGGTTGCGTCATGTGTGGTCTCTCAAAGGAGTCTATGGCATAAACTCAAATGAAACTCAAAAGTAACTAGAAGTCGCAGTCGCGTTTCACCATGTGTGCTGGGCTTCAGAGATACATTGACATGAGTTGAAATCATTTACAGTCAAAACCGTTGTAACTACATTGAAAGCTTACATTTGGTTGTTAAAGCATGGTCGGTCATTATAATTAGTGTTATCTCTAATATATAAAATTCTCGGGTCAAAAATATTTGTGACCAAACTGCATCGAAATGGTTTAATCTCCATCGAAAGTGTTTTTTTTTTTGTATGGCCTAAAGAGCAATCGACTTTCATGCTTTTAACACCACATTTGCTGCTTTTTCTGGCATATCGCTAGTATTCGCTAGCACTATGTAGCTTTATTATTCTCATGGAGATATTTCAGCCAAACCAAGTAGTGTTAATATCATGTGTTATGTTCAATTTCAGAGTGGACTGACGGAGGCTAGCCGCAAATCGAAGCTGTCAGTTCAGGACGCAGAAAGGCAGATTCTCGAATTTGTTAGCATCCATGTACCAGAGAAGAGATGCCCGCTGGGAGGCAATAGTGTCTATATGGACCGTCTGTTCTTGAATAAATACATGCCACGTTTTAATAATTACTTACACTATAGAATTATTGATGTGAGCACAATAAAAGAATTGGCAAGACGATGGTACCAAAAAGACTATTCAGGAATACCGCAGAAGAAATTTAGACACAGGTCAATTGATGATATTCTAGAGAGTGTGGAAGAACTGAAATATTATAAAAAGCATATATTTAAATCATTAGAATAATTAATTAGATCAATTAAGAATCGTGGACAAGATATATTTGGCTTATTTTAACTTATTATGTTAAGATATTTATGTCTTCTATGTGGAATATACATAATAAATATAATAAAAGGTCTACTTAAAAGAGGGTAGGTACCTTCATAAATCCTCAGTTTGGTTTTGTCAGGTATAGTACATACAGTCAACTACAAAAAGATGTATCCAATGTAATGTTACAAAATGATTATCCTTGCGAGTTTCATCATGAACTAAGCACAGACTGACAAACAGATATTCACTGAACTCATAACATATATGTTGAATAATTATTGTATCTTATCCGAAATGCATACTTAGGAGCTAATTGAGCTATCCACAATACAATATGAATATTCTTTACTAGATTTCATCCGCGGCGCGTAATGAGGGCTATCGCGTATGAATTCGCCACTAGAGGCGCTAGTGTAGCGTGAGGTCTCCGAAATGTCAAATCTCATAGTTTTGGGTGAGCTACGCGGGTTTATTTATAATTAGAATAATTTCCACCATTTTAATCCACCATAACTTGTACAATAATTTCTCACGTCATAAGGCTGCGTTTCCACCAGAGATGTGCGAGGAATGTTTTTCATGAACCAATAGAATCGCTTCGTTTTCCTCGCCTCGCTCCGCTCAGCTGTTTCCACCAGAGCTTAGAGCAACGCGGGCTTCCAACCGGAAGGGCCCAGAAGGGGGGGCCTTAGCGGTAGATTACCTTTAAAATAGTTCTGGCGTTTGTTGCGGGGGGAAATGTGCACACAAGTGCAGCTCCGCACACTTACATGCAAAAAGAAAATGTCAACTGACTGTAATGACGACGTTAACACATAAATAATCCAACAATACATTAATCATTTGTGTACAGATGACTCAAAACTCACACATTAACAATAACATTACTAAGTTGTTCATCGGCGAAAAGTGGATTTATCGCTTGACCGATCCGAAATTGGTTGGTTGGTTGGTTGCTGAGCCGTCTAAAGGATATCCTTAAACTATAGGGGGCCTCTTTGTGGAGAACCCAGGGAAGCTACCTCGGATGCCCGCCCGTAGCACAGGTCGCGTCATCGTGACAAGTGACGTAGCTTCTCCGATACGGCCAAAATGAAACATCTTAAACAAACGACCAGGTGCAGATGGTAGGACCTTGTGCAAGATCCGCCTGGATTACTACCATGATCTTGCTCGCTAATCCTGCCGTGAAGCAGCAGTGCTTGCACTGTTGTGTTTCTTTCGAAGTGGTTGGTCATGTAGCGATATAGGACTGCTTAGCTTGGGATATAGCTAACACGCGCTAGCTATGGATACAGTATGTAGCCTCAGTAGTTTTCTTTCATACCTAGATTTAAGCTGTTCATCTTGCTCACCACTTCTGCTGACTGTGCAGGACGTGGGAATCAGTGGCGTAGCGTGTATCAGCCGCCCGGGGTGGGAGAAAGATTTGCCGCCCTCTTGTTTAAGTCTTAAAAACTAAGATACTTATCATTATTGTAGAAAGGAGATTTCCCGATTTCGTCACAGTATAAGTACCTTACCTACGTACTTAATAGAAAATTTCGTGCTCATTCTAATCTGTCAGAATCGTAGGTGAAACAAAACTGAAATATTATTATTATCTAATCTAGATATTATTCAGTATTTTTTATTATGGAATTTTGCCGCCCCTCCAAAATTTCCGCCCGGGGCGGCCACCACTACTGGTGGGAATCAAACCCACGCAATATGGTTGACGTGCGCGTCCGTAATTAATTAATTTGATGGAGATATTTGTCCGTGTCACAGAATAGGCGTAGCGCAATGCTGCCGGGGCGAAAACCAATAAATTGAACCTTCACCTTTGGGCTACGGCGCAGACGGCAAAGTAAAATTGAACAGATAATTAATTTCGCTTATTGGCTCATTAAAAGTAAATTTCAGAAGCTCTTTTTTGTTCAGATTGGAACATTTCTGAGAAGTTAAAAAGTTCAAGTACATACCTAACTTAGCGTGAAGTCAGAGTTATTTTTTTGGAGCTTCGTACAAGTAGCAACAAATTCTTAAATAGCGTTAAGTCGGGGTATTTTGACCCTACGGAGGGTAGGTAGGGAGCTATCTTAGGCCCATATTATAAACAACATACAACAGGGTCCAATAAAAACACCAAATTGTGGGCCAAAACTAACCACATGTTACACATGTTACAAAACTAAACACAATGGAGACAGTCAACCCAAAGGACAAAATTAATAAAAATAACTGATAATAATCAATTCAAGAATTTGGTAAGTAGGTATTTTTAAATTTGTATCTGGTAACCCAAGCGTGGTCTAACGGTTAACATCGAACGACTCCACTGTCTCTACTTATCTCGGCACGGATTTCCAAAATCCGATTCTTGGACATTTCTCCAGGCGATACGGCATTTTATCTCGAGCTGCAAATATCCTCAGTCAATAAAGCAATAATAACTGTGCAAACGTCTTTTGATTGCCGCCGTCCGTGGCGCTGCGGTTGCCAGTCGCTTGACCTTTATTTATATTTCACTAAACAGAAGGGTCGTTTACACGGGGATTCAACAATTTGTGGCCGTAAGGCCACAAAATCATGCTATAGGTTATAGGTAGTGCCACCAGAGTTGAGGTCACGCAGACAAGAACTTGTCATGTAATAACACCAGGATTTTGACATTAACTCATTCCTTTAATTCGTTCTCCTTTAACGCAATCAGTTCTATTTGTAGCTGTATGTGCACTTCATTCACTGCAACTCTCGTGGTACTATGCAGTGCCTTCTCAATATAGCACACGCTACCCACGGCGGTGACATAGATAAAGGTCTCTTGTTTTTTTACCCATTGCCATATCCTGTATCAGCCAGCATAGGCGTATATACATACACCCCACCCCAGTATGGTCTAGTGCCCACCCCAGGATCTTGGGCTACCGATTCAAAATTCTATAATACTGATATCTTCACACGAAAATCCAGGCTAGGCCCCCCCCTGAAAATTAATACTAGATCGCCAATGTGTCTCAGTTTCAAATATAGTTTTTCTAATATAGTTTTTCTCTATCAACAGAACCTAGAATTCAAAGTTATGTTATGAGATAGCTAGGTACCTACTTAATACAAATATTTTGGGACTTAATTAATCACGACTACCTACAATGTATTTATTTCTCAATCTATCGTCGTTTCGAACACATTGCAGCGGCCGTGGTCAACCGCTACGAGTGTGAATCGCGAAAATTTAATAAATTAATAATACATCATGTAGTAGGTACCTATTTTGTTTTTAAAGTTCCTGGGCAAATGGAATAAAATAGCTCCACTAACAGCGCGGAGTACTAAGGTTGCTTATAATTGTCCGAACAGCAGATAATTTCAAAATACAATTCCTAGATGTTCTGTCGAAAAAAACAGAAGAATTTACTTCACTTTTCTGACCTTACTTTGCCAGACTCTAGACAAACTTTTGCTTATATGTAAGTTTATTTAGAAATAGCCTTTACCTACTATCGGTCTCCAAAAACTCCTAAAACTATCAAAAGATTAAACTCATTCTCACCTAATTTGCACGATTGCACTAAATAACTTAATGTTATGAGCTCTATCTACTTATTTCCGCTCGCGAAGTTATAAGTACTGCAGTAAATTATGTAAATAACTTAGTATTTTTCGTCTAAGTATTTACACACTAGTTTGCTTCATAATCAGATTTTTTTTCTAAGTTAAAATTCTTTGCATTTTTATGACTGTCGCTGTTAATTCTAATACATGCAAAAACTTTTTCTCTTCTCATGCTCGTAAAATTGGTATTTATGCTGGACCTATAGGCGCTACCTAGACGCCATAAAATTACTTTTTATGCTCTAGTGCATAAAGTAAAATCTTCATCTAAGACCAAGATAATCAGGTGTCAACAGCCACAAAAACAAAAAGTTTCTAGTTATATATTTTAATAATAATTTTTATTTTATGTAATACTAAAATACAATCAAAAATAAATCAATAAAACTAAAAATGTATAATTATGTAGCTATGCATGAAAAATAAAAGGTACCTGTAAGTGACCAATTGTTTCCACTGTTGCTATTTCATTTCCTCGCCATCGAAGTGAAAAGCAGAGTGTAAAACTCGAGCATTAGATAAACCCATTTTTCACTCGACGAGTCTCGAGCACCGGCTCGGGTGCTGTAAAATGGCTCGTTTTATGCTCTTGTTGTACAATCTACTATTTAGTGACGCATTAGGTATTTAGCTATGCGCCAGCCATGCGGCACAAAGTCAAGCGACCATAAAAAATCTTTTAAGAACGATGTGGATGATTCTTTTCAATTCCACTTAGCTTTTAATGAAATCGTCCCCCGAATTCTTCGGAAAAATATTGGATTCAGTAACTATCCTCATTTTGATCAAGAAAGGAAAATAAACGACTAACGCGTCCGAGTGAGGTTTTTGTGAGGCTTGGGCTTTTGTACAAAATGTTAGGCGACCGGATTGTGGGATAATGTGTCATGTTCAAGCTCCCATTTTAGCTTAGCTTAATTTCACGGGAGAATTTTTATAAGTTGTGATTTTCTGCGGGAATTTTAGCATTATAATCGCATAGTTTTCCAGGAAGTTATGGGCTTAGGCTAAAGTCAGTTTAATCAAACTGAAGCGAAGATGAAGCGAAGCGCTGCCGACAGTTCATTTGTGTGCGAGGTTCGTGGGAGGTTCGACGTAATCGTATCGTAAACTTACTTGAATACCTACTTAGGACCACAAGCAGCAATTATAATCTACATAATAAGTAATATATTAAAATTTAACCTTATTGGTCACGTCATAATTTTCAATCTATCGATTTAATTTATCTTTTTATAAATGTTTTCCATTACTTTGTAGGTATACATAGGTTCTTACGAAAAAAAAAAGTTGCGCAGAAAATTAGAAAATTTAAGAAAACTTTTCGACCACCTATTTAAAATTCAAATAGGTGGCCGAAAAGTTTTCTTAAATTTTTGAATTTTTTGTAACCTCGTTATTTTTGAGAAATCGTGGAATTAAATTCAAATTAATAATTAAATTAAATTGTGGCTAGTTAGATTGTGGCCCAGACAAGTAAGCTCTAAAATTAACTAATTTAAAAATTAAATATAAAAAAAAAAACCGCCGCCCATGCACAGCAGCACTCAGAAGGAGTCGGCGCTTGGTTGCCGCTGCCGCCCTGAGGATCAGGCTAAGATGGAATGCCTAATGTGCAAGTGATGACAAGGCTGTCCCACTTTCCATACTGAGCAACAGCAGTGCAGGCACTGCCGTTTAGCAGTAGGATATGAGTGGGCCGGTGGTAGCTATACGACTAATGGGTGGGTATTTAGCAAAAGTTAACGTATGTCACATATTCTGACAGGTTAGGGTTCCCAAAAAATGTTTTTGATAATGTAAGCAAAGCAAGGATCCTCCCACTCCCCTTTGCTTACGTCATACTTTAATGATCCCTTCTAATAAGAACCTTTTCTATCCACTCTGTAGTAACGCGGAAGAAAATGGTGGCCATTGTAATTAACCTTGAGTTTCTTCTGACGCTAACAGCTCGTTAACTGCTGATTTTTCGCGAAAATGCTCTTGTTTGCGTGGGTGGTAAACCGCCAGCCGACATTAACGCACTAAGTGGTTGTATACGTACAATCTACTCAAGAGTTTAAACTTTTAATGTCTCATATTCGTGGTAACAACATAGCCTGACCCTATACTACGAAGTGTAAAATTAGAACTTCGTATCTTGCCGTCCCGCTTACGCTAACATTATTTAATACGAGAGTGAGAGGGACGGTACGATATGAACGTCGATTTTCGAATTTCGTAGTAGCCCTCCTGTTACGAACGTTACATCGCAAGAACGTAGGTACGTAGAAAACTTTCGCAGGAACCGAGCGAGCTTTCAAAGTTTTGGCTAATGCCTAACAAACCGGTTGTAAGTTAAGTACCTAAATAATTATCAAAAAAAAACAGCCAAAGCTTTTAAAAGATCCGCATCACCATTTTAAGTTCAATCAAGACAGCAATCAAGCAGTTAAACAGTTAGAAATAGTTGAAAAGCCCCTGGCATTTCAAAATTAAATATCTCAAAAGTGGCTAAGCCGATTTTTATAAAACATAGTTCCGCCGCAAGGAAACTAGCTTTCACACAAAAAAAGCGTATTGAAATCGGTTCATTCGTTTGAGAGCTACGATGCCACAGACAGACTGATCATTGTCGACAAACTTATAACACCCCTCTTTTCTGCTTCATTAAATAGTACCTACTGTCATCAGCTCCATAATATGTCTCAACAAAGTATGCTATTTCTAGGGCCGGAAGCACGTGTCAGATATTTTTGCACGCTCCACTGTGGCAGCTATTAATGCAGATGTGCAGGAGACAAAACTGATAAAAAATCGGTGTATAGCGTTATGGTACCGTACCGATTTCAGTTCTTGATTTTAAATTGTGCTAAAACCTACGAATAAAAAAACAAATAAGTACGCCCGGTGCTGTCCAATCCCCAAAGGCCGTTTATTCGAGTGTACCACCCGCCCCACTTTGTGGTCACGTTTTTAATGAATTGGCTGTACTTTTTGATGTCGTTTTCGATTATTTTATTAGAAAAGAGGGGTGGTAATATAAGTTTGACCGCTATGTGTGTCTGTCTGGCACCGTAGCTCTTAAACGGGTGGACCGATTTGAATGCAGTTATTTTAGTTTGAAATCAGGTTTTCTATCGATGGGTCCTTAGACATGTGTCATCAAAATCGGTTTAGCCGTTTTTGAGATATTAAACTTTGAAGTGACAAAGTCGGGGGTTTTCCAACTTTTTGTTGGTAAGGTTATCGTTTCTGTATTTCTACTAGATAACTAAAAAACTGCCATTTCGGCCATTTTTACGAGAGAATTATTCGAGCGCTTCCCAAAAACCAACATAAATTTAATTTATTGGCCGAATTTTTGCCAACATAATGAATTCAAGCCATGTTCATTGATAGGCACTCAACCGCGTACAGTGAAAGGTGTTAAATCAACCCTCTCCGTAACTACAGCTGGGGCTAAATATAAAAGCAATTTATTTGGATAAAAACCACAAAGGTCGCAACCCCGAAACACTTCCGAGGGTTCCAGGGATTGCTGGAGTTAGGCTAATAGATTTTGCCTTTGGATTTGCCTGCCTTAATCGTAACTTTCGTCGTAGGTCGTAATATAAAACTGTACGTGTAGCCTTTTATACTACGATTACAGACTTGAATTAAGTGTTGCTTGAGGTAAAAGCAGGTTTATGAGTTACCAGTTTATTAATTCAAATTTGCTTTAGTCAAAATATGTATAAATTAAGTGACTTCTCAATTTTCGTTTGCTAGTTTTCAAGTCAATAAACGCAAATTGTGGTGTGGTTTTTTAGGGTTCCGGAGCCAAAATGGCAAAAACGGAACCCTTATAGTTTCGCCATGTCTGTCTGTCTGTCTGGCCGTCCGCGGCTTTGCTCAGGGACTATGAATGCTAGGAAGCTGTAATTTTGCACGGATATATAGGTAAACTATGCCGACAAAATGGTACAATTAAAAATTCAAAAAGTATTTTTTTTAGGGTACCTCCCATAGACGTAAAGTGGGGGTGATTTTTTTTTCTTATCCTACCCTATAGTGTGGGGTATCGTTGGATAGGTCTTTTAAAACCATTAGGGGTTTGCTAAGACGATTTTTCGATTCAGTGACTTTTTTGTGAAATATTCAACTTTAAAGTGCAAATTTTCAATAAAATCGAGCGTCCCCCCCCCCTCTAAAATCTAAACTGCTGGGTGGAAAAAATTTGAAAAAATTCAGGATGGTAGTAAGTATATCATACTTTCAAGGAAAACTATAACGGATAAGTTTGCTTGAGAATTATTATTAGTTTGAGAGTAAATAGAAGCCTAAGGAATAAAATATACCTAAACTTGGAAGATTACGTTTAAAATACGAAATCCTTAGAAAAATATTACTTAATTTTTTCGTAATGGCTACGGAACCCTATTTTGGGCGTGTCCGACATGCTCTTGGCCGGTTTTGCTTAATAGATGTAATGGTGTGTCTTTGGTAAGTATTTATTTAATTCCACAGACACTTCGAAACCCAAATTAGCCACCATAAAAACTTACTTGTTTTCACGCGATTGCGCTTGACAGAATCAGTAAAACATAGCGCGTATTTCGATCCAATTTATGAAAAGTGTAAACAAAGAAAGACCACAGATATAATGAAAACAAATGATGTGTAAACCTAGAACCTATTGCAGAATAATTAATCTGTTCAGTAATTCGATTAATTTTAATTTATTAATTTAATAGATCACAGTATTTTTGTCTATTTTATTATTTACAATACTTGATTTCATTCCAAAGACTGTTTATTAAATTATAGAAGCAGTAACTATATTTTAATTTAAAGGAAAGTAAATAAAAATAGCTTATTCATCCGCGCATTAATCGATTTTAAAAATGTCAAATTTTCTACCATCTCTACGCTAGTCTATGCTACTACAGATTATACACATGTTTCAATTTAGTAATAACGTCAGATTTTGGCGAAGATTTTTCAAATGAAAAATAAATATTGAAATCAAGTGAACTTTGGTGAAAAAAGTGATTAGACATCTAGTTCAAAGACACGAATTATAGATAAATGTGTTATTGATTCGATACAGTGAGTGTTTATACAAGAATTTTGATGAAATCGGTTTGTTTACACTTTTCATAAATTGGATCGAAATACAATATAGTGCGGTGCGGCTTCCGGCTAGGGATGTACCTAATGTGCCGTGCCAACATTAGAGTTCGCCAGTGGTAGGTATTATCCGTGGTAGCTTCTTTGGCTGTTCCTTCGATGGACTATCGAGTTCTTCCTTTAAGTCTTGTAAAGGAATTAATGCCAAAACATGCAATAGTTCCATCGAAGGAGCAGCCAAAGGGAACTACCAAGAATAATCGAAATTGTGGCGGTGCTGATCGCAAGCCAACAAAAGGCAGCGTTTTCTTGAAAACCAAAGCTAATGTAGATTGAGCATATGGATTCATGTATTAGGTAAATATAGCAATAAATATTTACAGAATTCTTCAAATAAGAATGGTTTAATCAAACGTGTATGTTACTAATAAAAAACTTACTGGCTAATTGTTCCGCCAACCAGCATTGCTTGCTGGTGCTGATCTGTTCGTGTGTGGAGAGTAGGACAGCCGATGAAATTACCAGCGCATAAGGCCTTTATGCGCGCAACGTATGTCACTTAACACTTTCTTAATTTTTAATACCTTTTTGTTATGCTACGTTACTTAGTCACGAATAAATGATTTCTATTTCTATTTATATTTACTTACCAACAGTCCCAACAGATTCCATCCTACCTATTCACTCGTTTTCCACCCTATGTCTACAGACAGACATAGATAAATAGTTAAGCCAAAGAGCATTCTTCATATTTACATATTATATTGAATGTCTACTTTAACGTAGATATAATTTGTAGTTTTTTAAAATTCAAAACAGGTTTTCTAGCGATGATTCATAGACGTTTTATCAAAATCGGATCAGCCGTTTTTGAGATATTGAACTTTGAAGTGACAAAAGTCGGGGGTTTTCCAACTTTCTGTTGGTTAGGTTAGGTTATAAAATATGTATGTATGTAAACTTTTTATTGCACATAAAAATAAAAATACAAATACACAGAGAGGAGAACAAAGGCGAGCTTATCCCTAAGAAGGGATCTCTTCCAGCTAACCTAATTAAGAGAAGACAATTTATTATAAAGAGGATAAGCAGACAAAATAATGAAGGTACTTATTTAAAAATAAATGCAATTAATGACTTAAAATTAAAAAATATTTTTGGGGTGTCTGAGGTTTTCAGTTATTTAATTAACACGTTGTATATATATTCAATGGTATGTGTGAAGTTTCCAATCCACCCTGCTGGGCTACTACGAAACTCGAAACCCGAAGTTCGTATCTTATACCGTCCCTCTCGCTCTCGTATTAAATAGTGTAAGTGTCAGAGGGACCGCACGACACGAACTTCGAGTTTCGTAGTAGGCCTGCTGCCCTGGGTCCGCGTGCGAACTAAGACCCGAGTTCACCAACTACAACATAATCATTGATTACGTAACCGCATGTTAAAATTTAACAGTTGTTTAAACAGACCGCGTTTTTTTTCGTGTTCACCATTTCTTTCCGCCGCATTCTAAGAGTCCTATGCGCAGCAGCCGACGTATAAGTATAGCGGGAATGGTGATAATTAGAGAGCGGATTTGAAGTAGCGATTACAAGTTTAATATGGATAAGACTAGTACAAGTAAGTATTTATTTTTATCAAAAAGGTGCGTATTAAATAGGACTCCTTTAATTAGAATAAAATATTTTCCTTTACATATAGTTTGTAGCAAGAATGACATTTATTGAATTTAATTATATATAAGATTGCATTGCGGTAAGTAAGTAAGTAAGTATATAATAACATAACTCTAATACCTGTTGGTGACACTGTTGGTAACAGCATGATATCTAATAAATAAATCTCTCTCTAACCAATTGCACTAGTCAGTCATATCCATATTAAACTTGTAATCGCTACTTCAAATTCGCTCTCTAGTGTTTATCCGTCTTTCACTTCGAAATGGAGCGACGGTTAACGTGATTTTTGTCATATAATAGAGATAATTTATGGGCCAGAGAGTGACATGGACTACTTTTTATCCCGGAAAAATGCACAGTTACCGAGGGAATAGCGCGTGATAACCTAATTCCACGAGGACGAAGTCGCGAGCAAAAGCTAGTATTAGATACGGGACCCAAAAAATCGTCCCGACCCTCAATAATAGAGCAACGAAACTCCTTTCAACTGTACTTGAGGTATTGAGGTCACGGGTCGGGACAGCGATCAAAGGAATATTCCAAATCAATGAACTCACTGAATTTCCAAGCCAGAGTCCTTAACGGATTTAAATCTTTGCCAGAAGGCAGGGGTACGAATCAATCTGTCGTTTTAACCGTTGACCGGCCGGTTTTAATGCGACTTGATAAAATCTGGTCGGCTTTTATGAAGGGTATAGGGTGATTTGATTGCAAACTGTAGCTTGATAATTTCGGCCCTCACTGAAGGAAGATCCATGTATTAGATTTTAATAAAGAAAAGAAGGAAAGAGAACATTTATTGGTGATAATGATAACATGGTAAGAATGAATACAAAAAAATAATCATGCATGTCACGAAATGGTCCCAAATCAGCAATCTACCGGTCTTGCGAACGGCGCTGGTCTTCCTTTGGGACTATTGAACTGGCAAGGAAAGATGCGATAGGTAATAAATAAATGTGGTTCGATGATATTTGCTTTACTGTAGGGTTACAGTAAAGCAAATATCATCATCATCAGCCGGAAAACGTCCACTACTGAACAAAGGCCTCCCACTTGTATTCACCGGTTTCCCACAACTCTCACAAAGTAGTTAGTCCATCTCCGGGTCGTGGTCGCCACTTCAACTTGCATATTATTCGAGCTATACATGTACGACTTTAGTTCTTCGGCGAATATGATTACTGACGCTTCGGCGAATGTGACATTTATATTTGTATGCCCTTCGGCGCAGCATACTGATACAAGTCTATGATTAATGTACCAACTATTTTAACCTATGTTTGACAAATAATTTATTTGTATTTGTTTTGCTCAGAAGCGGTATTTTCGGTTTCACACTTCACTGCATCTCTAAAAACCATTTTGGAGATAAATATACTGAGCGGCAAAAAACCGGCCCTTAAATATATGCAATAGTTAATTAATAGGTAAATTTTTGTATGAAGAGTGGGCCAAATGCTGTCCCGCCGAGTATACTATCTCAGCTCTACAAAATAAATTAGATCCAGGTTAATCTTTGCTTTGCTTATAATCTGTTAAAAAAGGACGAAAACTTTTCTTATCATGAAAAATACGCTTAAAACCATGAAGCATGGATAGATTTAAAACCCACCTGACCTCACCTAAAAGAGTGGCCCGTGTAGGGACGAGGTTCGTAGTAATGAAAGAGTCGAATGCGGTTCACGAACTGATTTTATTTAGCACTGCATTTAGTTTATAAGCAAAGCAGTGTTTCACTATGTATATATAGGGTACGTATAACGTATACTTAGGTATATGGGAGTACACATACACTACACCCGCACGAAGCGGTTTGCTTCATCTTTCATAATGCTAACTGCTAAGGAATGGAATTCGCTCCCGTCGTCTGTATTTCCGCATAAGTATAATCTAGGGCTCTTCAAGGCTAGGCTGAATAGGCTGTTACTGAACCAGTGAGATACACCTTTGGCCTCATCTGCACTTAACATCAGGTGAGATAGGGGTCAATCACGGTCAGTTTCATGTACCTAAATTACCTGAAATATTAGGATCTACCTGAATGATAAGAATTATCTACCAATCAAACATGGATGGATCGTTTAGTCAGTCATGTATCTGACACAGCAAAGCGTGCTTAAATAACTGATAGACTCTATTTCTAGTTCTAGGGCCGGTAGGACGTGTCGTATCAGATATTATTGCATACTCCGCTGTGGCATTAATGCAGACAGAGAAGACTGTAGTATTACATACCTACATTTTTTCACTGCCATGTCATTCTAATAAATAAATCTTAGTAGCTATTAACTTAGCATTTTATCCAGTTTCCTGAACGTAAGTACCTACTTAGTTACCTTTACCGAAGAAACATACTTACGTTTAAAGTACTACTTTTACTGCTTCATGTCATGCAATCCGTATCTGAAACCACCGCCGTAGAAGCGGTTCGGCGTAGAATCGTAGAAAAACCAGCAGTCGTGGTCACGTAAACAAACAATGTAGAGACAGATACGTCTGTCTAGCGTCATAAGAACGAAGATTATTAGAAATAGAAACGTCAATTCTTCGTTTTTCATCCATTTTCTTAAATTGCCTGGGACCGTATTGTCTAATGCAGGGGTTCCCAAACTGTAGGTACGCCGCGGCGCCCTAGGGCGCCCTGGTGTGTACCCAAGGGCGCCGCGTGGGACTCCTGTTACCCGGAAAACTTTGGCAACTTGGTGAAAATCATCATTGCTTATTTCAACTAGGTATATAGTCTCCCTAGGTGCAAGGGCACCGTGACGAAATACTAACCCTATAATTGCGCCGCAAACTGAAAAAATTTGGGAACCCCTGGCCTAATGCACGGGTGCTCCTGGTCGCATCACCGTCTCTTTCTACCATCACCTATAGCGTTTACAGAAAGAAGTGGTGAATTTGAATACGATTGCGAGAGTGCTATACACTACGGCCTCTTAATTGGTTCAGAGTTAACGCTCAGGTCATATTTTCCCTTGGGCACTGTGACATGCGATGCGACTTTCCATGGCGTGCGATACTTATATGCTATGGTGAAATAAAAATAAATAAAAACTTTAAGTCATAGAGTCAACGTATCATTATCATAACTAGTAAGTAGGTACCTAAGATTTTCATTTGTCAATGGTCTGTTTACGAGAGAAAATTTCACCCCTTTTCGCTGTAAGCATATTTTTGTAACATAACTGGTACATCGCCATAATAAAACTTAGTAACTGTGTATGTATAACTCCTTACTGTACAGCCGCCATCAGATATATGGGAGCGGCCAAGGTGATCAAAAATATCGATACATGAACTCTAATACCTTAGGGGCCATCCCTTAAGTAGGTAACACCTATTTTGAGCATTTGCATTTGCAGTCACAAACCGCTTGTCTTCTCCCCCCCCCCCCAAAAATCTGTGGCGTACTTACCCCTTAATAATAGGGTGCATGTTCCGAAATTTTTGACCACCTTGGCCGCTCCGAAATATCTGATGGTGACTGTACATAAAACACATGTGCAATGGTAAGCTCATCCCTTAAAGGAATCTCTTCTAGTTAACCTTTGACCGATAGACAAGACATCAGAAAATAGTCAAGAGTTACAGTTGAAATTTTATAAGCTGGGGGTAGGACTTCAGAACTTATCTGGTAAAGATGACATTGTTCTCGTTTGTTGAAGCCTACTGCTAATAACAAATCAGAACAAGTAACAAGAAATGCAAAAAAATAGCTACCGTCTTCTCTAAGTTACAAGGTCGAAATTGTAAAAGCTTAACTCATTAAGAAAGGCCTTTCGTCATTGTAAGCGGTACTCAGGTAGGTGGTCGGTGTTGTAGTGTGTCCATAATAGATTATTATTGTCCATAATATAACAATGTTATTTTTACCAGATGAGTTCTGCAGTCCAAAACCCCCAGCTTATAAAATTTTAACTATACTCTTCTGGAGTTTCGCTTTTAGAAATCATTACTCTTCTGCTAGCGCCATAACAGTCACAGCGCGTGGAAATAGGCTTCCGACATCACGGATCTTCAAACGCCTTTACGCAGCTCAATAATCATAACCATTTTATTTTTATGCCAACCTTCGATAAAACATAATGGAGTGTTCCAGCGAAAAGCAATGTTTATTGAGGACGATGGGTAGCTAGTCGAAATGAAACAGAGTGAAAAAGGTAGCGACGTACAGAAGCCGGGTACATCGGGAGCTGGGTAAAGTATTCTGTTTGCCCACTCTATAGGTAGTCATTCAGGATGACGCGTGCCGTGATTCTTATCACAATGTCATTAATGTCTAATTTTGACAAAATCACGCGTCTTCGTGGATAGCACTAGGTATACCCTACCCAATTTGCTAAGTTGCCCGACAGAACGGGAAATTGATGCGGCAAGTTTCAAAGCATATTACAAGACAGCACGGGCGCTTCGAATTACTAAGAAGAGTCTAAACCTGGCGGGCTTAATTCGAAAATGGAAGTTGGTATCGTATCGTCCCTCTCTCTCTCGTATTAAATAATATAAGCGTCAGAGGGACGGCAAGATAGGAAGTTCGAATTTTGCGTAGTATAGGGCTTGTCGCCACACCGGTGAAAGGCATTTGAGGGGAACCTATTGCTGGCACATTCAGTGCCAGGAAACTGACAATCGGGTTTTCTGTTCTTTTTTTTGTTGCACGAAGGTAATTTTCGCTACAAAGCGGAAAAAAAGCTGCTATTGATTACGAGCGTAGCGCGTCAAGATATGTGATCATGATAATATATCGAACACCAAGACAACATGAATTTGAAGTCTTTCGCATGTCTGTCCATCTGTTCTCCTCTCTACAGATCCTATTTCTCAACCGGACAGATTCGATAACTGACCGCATGGATTTTTTTGTGTCAATTCAGTGTTTTTTTTTTCAAAACATCAGAGCAGAAACTATGTTTCAGCCATTTTGCGGGGTCTACGTCTACAATTCACAGAGCCACTACTTTTAAACTTCATCCATCAGATTTTTTGCGACGTCAACCCGTCAAAGTATCTCAGCGTTTCTAAAGAGCACTAACTTATACATGTTTAAGCCTCTCCCTTAGCGCTTTAGTTCCGAGGTCAGCTAAACGCCCTGGGCTAGGGGAAGCATGTTGAGCGATCCCTCGCCCCTGAATTAGGTTAGGTTTACATGAACGAGCGGCAACCTGCGTGCGTGTTGACGCGCGCTGCGGTCACCTGCATTTAATATCTGCCACAGCGAAGCGTGCAAAAATATCTGACACGTCCTTCCGGCCCTAGAAATAGAATTGTATTAAATATTTATGCAACGCTTGTTGTGTCAGATATTGGTGCTGGTGCTGGTGACTGTACCAAGGCGTGTGTTTCTGAAAGCGATTGTATTTGATCAGATTAGAAATAGCGTGAAATCTTGTATCAACATTGACGCTCGCATTAGTGTAGTTGTGGTATTTTAAAAGCATTCTACTAGGTACTGACTGCGGGCGTGAGCAATTGATATCTTAAAACGTAGCGATGTTTATAAGATCTTTACAAATGCGGTGCTATGTGCGAGTGGATTATCCAAACACACCGTTTGGGAGCTCGTGAAATGTAATGTTATTTTCATTATCTTCTAATGCAAATAATAGTACATTGTGCATTAAGGGGCGTAAGTAGGGGATTACTAACGAGAGTCTATAAATGACCCTTTTAATGACCCGAGTTTGTAATCCCCTTACGGCCCGTGATAGACACAATGATTTTCATCACATTGCGAGGAAAAAAATGCAAAAAATTAATTTATTTTGTGTCCAAACACTTCACAGCTCAGCAAAAGCAAGACGCTAAGAAAACAACTAAAAAAAATATGGCTAATATGGGACTCTTACAAAATTCGAAAATCGAAGTTCGTATCGTACCGCCCCTCTCAGTCTTTTATTAAATAATATTAGCGTCAGGAAAATGATATGAACTTCAAATCTATATTAATTGAAAATAATAATGCTTAAATACACAGACAGACACATTTTAAGTAGGTTTTAACAAATAGGTAAGATTAACGAATACATTTATTTAAGCGATTATATCTAAGCCATACCTACACATAACTACTTTTAAATGTCATTGGTAGTACTTATAGTACTAGGGTTTTGCGATAGTCAGCCCTGTGTATCTTACGCACACGTTGACGCGTGTACAGACGTCGTCGTGTTTATGTAGATTCAAGAACGCGTATTTTGTACGTCGTGGCCGCCGTGTGACTATACGTAAGTCCATAATTCCCGCGGCAACAATTGAGGCCATTGTCTTTTAGTATACAGGCATGGAATAACGTCATTGACGAGCAAGTGTGATGAAAAAGGTTTGTTTCATCATCATCATCATCAGCCGGAAGACATCCACTATTGGACAAAAACCTCCACACAACTTATATGGGTTGCCCGGAAAAGCCACCCTATCTAAGAGGTTATTGGCGCTCTCAGTATTCTCTAGCTGAATATAATTAAGATGCGATATTGTTTTCTAAAGAAGGATTCATTCTATTTTAAGTTCCAGGTTCTCGTGTGCGTTTTCGTTTTTTGAGCAGCGGTGTAGAATTATGGATGGTACGCGACTCATGTTTCACGACCCTGCGTTTACAGTGCATCAGCGATCAGCGTATTTTGAGCAGCGAGCCTAAGTTAGCCAATATTTGGAACATCCTGATGTCTTTTCTTGTTTGGTGACAGGTGTCGAACGTACGTAATCGCAAGCATATGTAAATGGCACAATACGTTGGCAGTGGAACTTTCCCGAACTACTGGCATAAAAGGCAGCCCCTATACTACGAAGTGCAAAATTCGAACTTCGTATCTTGCCGTCCCGCTGACGCTCATATTATTTATTACCAGAGTGAGAGGGACGGTACGATATGAATTTCAATTTTCGAATTTCGTAGTAGCCCCCCTGACTCCGATTATCCTTAATGTAGCACGAGCTAGAGGCTTAACTTAGCTTGTTCAGTCGCCATCAGATATTTCGGAGCGGCCAAGGTAGTCAAAAATATCGGCACATGCACTTTATTATTAAGGTATTAGAGTTCATGTATCGATATTTTTGATCACCTTGCCCGCTCCGAAATATCTGATGGCGACTGTTCAAATACTGGCTGTCTTACCCGTACCTATTCAACCTTCGGGTGCAAACGTATCGGAGAAATTTAGTGAACTCCTGTATTCCAACGTATCGTTAATTAAAGTTAAGAGAATCTCGTAGTTACGGAAATACGGGGTCAACCTATTCTCAGGCACGCTAGTATAAAAAATAATCTTGATCTAGCTAGACACGCCGTAGCGTGTCTAGCCAAGTTCAAGCTAACTGAACTGGCGAGCAGCACCGTGCGTGTGTAATATTATATACATGAACTATTTTGTTCAAAATCATATTTTTATTTGGTTTTCAAGGAAGTCCAGGTCCAATATTTGTCAAGATGTGTGGTCGATGTACGCACTGTGTCGCTCTTTTTTACAACTTCAAGAGGTTTAACGCGTCTTCAGTGCTTTGAAGAGCTGACTACGGTTTTTAATAATAAAGCACCATGCATCCGGACTGTGGAACGCTGGTATTTAGAATTTCTACGTGGTTGCTCAGTCTGTAGTGATAGGCACCGTGAAGGCCGACCAAAAACAGCCGTATATAACCAGGAGATGTGATGCTGGACATACAAGGCAGAATGATCCCGCGATCTTAACCACGGCACATTGATGCGTACGGTGATCGTCGAAGACCGCCATACGAGATACCGTGAGATAGAATTCATTAAGCATTTCAGGGGCCAGTGTTGAAAATATTTTGCATGATCACTTAGGCGTGAAAAAATTGATCTCACGCTGGATACCACATTTACTTAGTCAGTGAAGACCAAAAAACAGCTCGCGTTAGAACTAGAAGGTATCGCAAAACTCTGCGGAAATTCAACCGAGGAGAACTCTCTAAACACGTTTATGACATTATCCGAGGTGACGAATCTTGGATATATGCTAACGATCCGGATTCTAAACAGCAGTCCACTGTTTGGGTGTACCAAGATGAGCCAAAACCGACCAAAGCAATATGCTCACGGAGCACTTCGAAAAAAATGGTCGCCCGTTTGTAGCGAAAAATGGCCACGTTGCCACAATCGTGCTCGAAGACCGTAATACTAGTTACTAAGACTCCACTGTCAGTCTGTCTGTCACCAGGCTGGATCTCATGAACCGTGGTTATCGTATCGCTATAACAAATACTAAAAACATAATAAAATAAATACTTAAGTGGGGCTCCTTACAAACAACAAACGTGTTTTTTTTGCCGTTTTTTGCTCTATATTAAACAAGGCAACAGGTAGACGTTTGAAATATTCATAGAATATTTAGTTGTATATTCACTATAAAAATAAATAATTAAATTAATATAAAATAAATATTTAAGATGGCAACGGTCTTTTTGAACTGAGCTCATCCATTTAAGTCTAAAATAAGTATCGTACCGTCCCTCTCGCTCTCGTATTAAATAGTTATAAGTGTCAGAGGGACCGCACAAAACAAACTTCGAGTTTCGGGTTTCGTAGTAGCCCTGCTGTGCATTTTTCCGAGATAAAAAGTACCTACGCTGTCACTCTCTGGCCCATAAACTATCTCTATGCCAAAAATCACGTTAATCTGTTGCTCCGTTTCGACGTGAAAGACGGACAAACATACAACACACACACACACGCACGCACGCACGCACGCACGCACGCACGCACGCACGCACACACACACACACACACACACACACACACACACACACACACACACACACACACACACATTTTCGCATTTATAATATTAGTATGGACTGGCTGTTGCTGAGATTCCGACCGCGTAGAAGTATGAAAAATAGTTTACGTCCTATTCTCAGACCTACCGATATGCACAAAAAAAAACATAAAAATCGGTCAAGCCGTTTCGGAGGAGTTTGGTTACAAACACTATGACACGTTTATACATTATTTATATATTACGTTTGTAGGTATATTAGTTATTCATATCGTAAGTTCTATTAACAAACTTTGATATAATCTCTATTTGAAATACACCGCCCTTGCAACGTAATCGATTGTACTATCAGTCATCATCATGTTTACATAGGAACTGGTACAGAACTATTTGGTCGTCCGGTCAAAAACTATTATTAGTCTTTCACATCCTACGATTACGGTCAAATATCTACGTGATGTTACGGAGTATTTCTACGCAAAACGTGGTCTCGTAAAATACACAGTTGGAATGTTATTTCGGCCGTACGCACAAAAATAATCCCAGAACTACGATCCCAGCTTATAGGGGGCTTTGCTGAGAAATAAACTACTTTCCTCCCGAAGTTTTCACAGCCACGACACGTAGATAAAAATATAATGTAAGTTTTATTAGCGCTTTAGAATTCTGCGAGTTGTTGAAGTTTCTGTTGAAATGTCGGAGTTTTAAAGTTGAGTTAAATCTTAAATAACACCTGGCTTATAGTTTTGTTACAGCGCTTATTCATCTGGAACTGCGCTTCTTTCACGTGGGGGAGGACTTACTAGGACTTGACCTGCCTACAGAGCGGGTTTTGCTTCTCCATAAAGGTTATAAGTAATGGTAAGTAGAAACTTCAGGACTATTAGGCTATTAGCCATAAATGCTCCTAAATGTACGTCCAACGTGCTCTAAATGAGAAAATATATTAAGGGTTTTTTTGCCGTAATGCGTTTACACGTAGACCAGTATGAGATTTATTCAGAAAGTGCGGCGTCTAAAGATAAATTTAATATTTCGTGGCTTTTATCGGTGGCGCGGTCATAATTGAATTCTGCAAATAACTTCATCATTTTTTGCGCTCGATTCAAACTTTGTTAATAAAAATTCTAAAAGACCCGTCTCTTGAGAATTGGAGCTTTTTGGACCTTGTATTTATAGGGAGGGAATTGATGTAATTTTACTTCGACCTCTTAGCCAGGTTGATATTCGTTCTTTTGTCTCTACACAGCTACGAAAATGGTGATGATAGCTATCCCTTGTAAGAATGTGATAAATAATGAAAGCGAAACTGACTTCAACTGCCTTTCTGCCATATTTTTGCGGATGTGCTGCGGGCATAATACGAACACATATGACACTCTTTATTTTCCTTATCTTTGAACCTTTGCTTGATTTTTCTGTCTAGCGAAGCTTTTCATTACTCTACATGTATCATCAATGGTACTCACAGGAATGAAAATGCTACGAACAGTATTTGAAGGCATCATTAAAACAGCATTTGTCTCGGACAGTGCACAAAAGACGATGTGATAATTCTATACATACATCGTGTAGTGTAGATATGGTAAATGGCGCATCAAAATTGGCATAAGGACGCTCAAAATCCGCCTCCATTTAATTTTCATCCGGCGACAAGAGCCAGTAGTTACCCCAACAGAGCATTTACTTACGTAAAACTACATCTACCGCTGGCAGTTCATTAGTAAGTTTGAGTACGTTCGTGTTTCAAATTATTATCCAAGCTGTTCCGGGTGTTCCGGACTTAACTACGGTATTAAAAGCTGAGCCGCGGATATACAGTAATTGCATCTTCGGATTAAAAAAGGGGTAGATGAAGTTTAGAGGGGTAGTTTAGTTGAGGTTATGTATTTGGAACTAGCTTTGACGTGTTGTACGTACGCGTGAACCATTGGGCCATTTAATTAAAACTCCGGGATTTCGTAAAACTTCCCGAAGTAATTCTCAAAAATGAAAATGCGAATTTAATTACCGTTGCATAAAAAACCTACGCCAATTTTCATTTTGAAGACGCTCGAATGCCACTTAATTAGGGGAAACTGTTGTACCTCGGTCATAGTTGTACCTCGGACAGTCGTCTAAATTTAAATGTTCCCGCATTCTTTTAATACCATGTGCTATGCCATTTGAACTGTCGGCGGGGAGTATCGAAGAAAAGTTAGTAACGAAAAGCAAACTCTGAATGTGATGTGTGCGAAAATCATGAAAATAAAAATCCTTTTACAAAAAGTACTTTTTAACTTTAAATAAACCTTATTTATTTAATGTTTTACTTTTTCGTACACCGGACACCGTAGGCGACAGGCTAATAACCTGTCACTATTGTCCCGTTTTTGTCAAACTTAAAACCTAAATTTGCTAAAAGTGGCTCCGAAGCGGTAATGTTTCGTGTGCTCTGCCTACCCCATTTGGGATTATAGGCGTGATGTTTGTGTGTTACTTTTTCGTAATAAAATTCAATAAACTATGTTGAAGTAACGTTAATTAGTTACGGAATAATAGGGCTGTTTCAGCCTAAACCTAAATCAATGTGCGTTTTGGACGCATTTTTACCTAAAAACTGGATACGTTGTACCTAGGACACTAAAAATAACGTTGTACCTTGGCCAACAAAATTTAATAGTAAAAAATATATATATTTTGTTCCGATCATATCTTGATGCTGAAAGGTATTTTAATATATAATACGATTTCATTATGTAATCAGCGTCTAAACTAAAAAGTAAGGTAATTTTTTGCTTGATATATAAAATAATATGTATGAACTTGGCGGGAAAACTGCTGTGTGCCAATAACCAGTAAATAAGTCATTGATTCTATAATAACACAACCTCGAATGTCCAAAGTACATCAGGGGTGTTGTACCTTGGACAATTTTCCCTTTTTTTGCGTGAGCCTACCGTCTCAAAATGAATAAACGAATCGCTTGGTTTTTTTTTCGAATAACATAGCCAATGATGTATCGTTAGATATTTTAATATCTGACGTTTATTCCATAATAAGTTATTTTTCTAAAAATCCAAAAAGAAAATAATCTATCCGAGGTACAACAGCTTCCCCTACATAATAAGTTTCATGGGTACTATTTAAGATAGCATATTGAAGGCTTCATTAGGTAGTTGTTGGATTATTTGTAGAGCAAATGAACGCGCGTGGAGATATATCTTTAAATAGCAAGGTACCGGCCTAAGGTCGGGGCACTTTGACCTGATCGAGGGTAATAAGTTTGTGATTCTTTGTAATAAATCTTCGTTGTACTATGTGTTTTGGCAATAAATTATATTTTATCTTTTTAATTTTAGCCCATATAAAAATACATATAAAAACATAAAATAAAAAACGTGGGCGGTCTGGCGAAAGATTGCGCATACAAAAACTGTCATTTGATTGCGATCGCGTGCGTTAGCAACTTTGGGCAATACGGCCTCTGGACAGAGTAAATCTTAATGGCCAAAGTAACTCGACTTTACGACACCAAATTAACTTATTATAGATAGATCTCTTTTTCACCAGGATATAGGGTGTGCAGATTTAGAACATTCAGGACCTTGATTCTTCAAGAGATCTTATAATTATACCATTTGAACAGTGAAGGAAGGCATTATGAACTTGTGAGATTTGGCAGCCAATTTGGGATGATCCATTTTGAACTGCACCCTGGGGGAGATTACGAGTATTCTAATGAATGCATTAAAACAAAGTTCATTGAAACACAATGCAGTTTTTTAACTAAATTTATTTCCAAAACTATACTTTTAGAAACCCTACAGTAGTGTTCACCAGTTCCAACACTGTTTTTTCATCAGATACATTAGCTACAATAAATTTAAATATTATTTCACATCACAAATGGATTCGATAGCTTTTGCTCTATTTATTAATAAAAGTAATCCAGATTAGTGCTTCAACATTAAAAAAAAACAGTCATTCATTATAGTGTTAATGACATCTAAAACTTTCAAGATTTTAATGGCAAACTCCACTGCGCGCGATCATCGAAAAACGCTCAAGAACTCTGGCACTTTCGTGTATTGACACTTTCGTGTTTATTACAGTCCGTACTTTGCACCCATGCTTCAATATCCATAAACATCTACCGCATATAGTAATAGCTTAGTTAAAATAAAACATTCATGGGCTTTCTCATTTTTCATTCACTTCAACTCTACCCACGCGTTTCATAATTTATGTTATTCAGATCCACGTTTGCATTTGACCTAAAAATATACTCTGCATTTTGCCGGAATACGCTGTTTTGACAAGAGTCCATATATACCTAGGTCGAAATGGAAATGGGTACATATTATGTGGTAAGTAACGCGATGTAGAGCGGGTAAGCACTTTTATACAACATGTATTATGTATTTATAAACTTTAATTGTGCCTCAACTCGTTGGCTGGATCAATTTTGAGACTTTAATTTAAAATATTCTATTACGTAACGGATTAACTGGCGTGTTTTTTATGTCAAATGTCCTAATATCTTATGTTATTACAAGATTGTAGCAAAGGAAGAACTTTGTTGGAAGTTTAAAAAATAGAAGTTGCTTTTTTAGATAGGATGTTGGAGTATTTACAAAGGCTCGAGTCCAAAGTAGAATTTCAATTCGACTAAAGTAGTTTCTCCATTGCGGGTAATACGTGTCCGAAACGAAAATGACATTATCGACATGTTCGTTTTTGAGCGATTCCCGTGAACGATTATAGTGGAGAAGATGCTTAAAAAATCGCGAAGCTTTATGAACATTTCTTGCATAAAATGTCTAGTTGAGCTAAACCCTGATTTTCTAAACATCCACTTAGTTCTCAACTTGGAATTATTGGTCGGTTTCCTAAACAGCTCACTAAATGCTCGCTAACGGAAACTTTTATATAAGAAATGTCCTTATTACGAAGATATGTCTTTTTTTTTAAACAAAATACAAACGGTCTCAAATAAAAACGACAGAGTTAATTTTTAATTTGCAAAAAAAGCCAGGCGTTCAATTGTGAAGTAAAATTGTAATTGGCAGCTTGAGAAATGAGGAAAAGTGTTCGTATTGCGATAGGCTAGCAAACGGCGGAAAGTTTCGCGGGAAAAAACAACATTTTCTTTCCTCGAACAGATTCGCCGTTTTACACGACGTAATAAGCAATTTTTCACTAAAAAGTTTGACAAACTGTTTTAATTTGTTCAAGAATAAAACAAGCACGTGATTATTTAAGTACTATTGTATTATATACCGCCTATTGTTTAAGGTACAATTTATACGCGCACGATTTTCATAAACAATTAATCAATATAACTTTTTAAATCATCGTTTTAATCTTTAATACTTGTATAATTTAACTACGTTCGGTAGGTTCATATTAAAATAACTAGGTAGTACGGTCAAGGACATAATTCATGAGTCACCGTGGAACCTTTTCAAAGGAAAAGTCATAACGATTTTCCTTGTTAATTAATGCCATGTGCCTATGACGTTTAATGTGAAATGGTTCTATGGTGGCTCATAAATTAAAGTCCTTGAGCGTACAATAAAATGTATGGATCACAACACATCACTGTAGGCAATGTAGAGTCAAAATCACCTAATAGAAAAGGTATCATATCTTAAACATATCATTTTACAATTATTATAAATAGGTGTAAATAAGAAATTGTTCGAACTAAAGCCAGCATCTGACTTGGTATAATATAATTTGGCATATTTTATATCAAAAAAGATGGCCCACGATTTTTGTTACCAAAATACATAAGTGTTCAAAAGTAGTTAAAAAATAATTTGAAATTCGTTAATGTAGGTAATTATTTCACAGTACATGAGAAAAGTCCTAAAAGGAGATAACGTTTATTATTTTATTACTACTCTAATATACATCTTACAATAATCATATTCTCTATTTATTACATACATGATTATACATAAGGTTTCATTTGTTTATCTACAAGCAAACATTAATTTGCCGGAATTACAAAGAGCAAAGCGACGATTCGATTTCTATTCTGGATTAAAAACAACTTTGCTCTGAGTAGATGATATTTTTGTCCTAAGCTTGAGTAACAATTAAATTCGCAAATATTGCGAATAAAAATGATACGTATTCAGCTGTTGCGTCTAGAATCCGTTTAATAGGAGCAATAGCGCACCACTCGTCCAGTACAAGAGCCGGTATCTAAACTAATCCAATTCAATCGGGGCAGCTCTTGATAGGGATCACATGCCGTCTCGAATCGGATAAGGAATTGAATTCAGTAATACCAGCGTTAGTTTTAAAGCTGAATTAGAAATGTTTACGAACTGATCGCACTTACTCACGTACGAATACGAATTCGTTGTAATGGTTCCAGCGGTTTTCCTCGGAGTCAACGCCAGGCTTGAGCTCGGCGGCGCCGCCGGCCGTGCCGCTGCCACAACTCGCCGTCAGCTTGAAGCCCTGCTCTTGCAAGTTGTCGAACGCCTGCTCGATGAACGAGTGCTTCAAGAAGAAACGGGACGTATACCGGTCCGCCAGCCCGTGGTCAGGATCGCGGGACTCGTTCAGCGTCTCCCCAAAAACATCGCGACATAATGTCACTTTTCCACAGACCAAAATACGGGATAGTTTGCGGAATTTGACGTCGGCCAAGCCGTCGCGGCCGAACGCGAAGCTACCTCTGTATCCCACGGTGATGCATCCCTTCTCGCGGTTCGGTGGACGAGGATCGGCTTCCCGGACGGCATTTTCCAGTCCGGGAAGTTTGTAGTGTTTAGCTTCGCGCGCGAGGCGCTTGTGTTCGCGGAAACACTCGGGAAGCACGAGGCCGCCGTCGCGGAGGTAATCCAAAACATAGCGGAATAATACGCCGTCGCGGTCGAAGAATATGCGACCGCGGGCGTCGCGCGGGTGGTCGGTGTCGGCTAGGGCGACGGCAGGGAGCGAGTCCGGCTCGCGCAGCAGTGTGTCGCGCGTGGTGGCGTAGTGCACGCCGCCGACGTTAAGCTCGAGGACTTCAGGCGGCGCGTCCGCCATGTCGGAGGGTCGAGGGCGCAGTGCCGCGGCGGCTGCGCGTCCCTCGCTCCCTCCCTGACCCACTTACCGCGCGTCTCGCGAGCCCATCAATAACGCACGCCCGGGTTACTGACTCGAACGTAATTATTTCCCACCCTTTCGAGGAAAAGTTCTTCGTGAAAGCCTTCAAGGTCGCAGTCTATTGTTAGCTAACAGATGGTTTATTATTCCCGATATTCCAACGAATGCTCGTTCGCTGCGCTGCCTGGATACGGGATGCGGGTTGCCTTCGCTGCGATTTCCAGCGGTTTTTATTTTGATAAAACTTTTAAATTGCACCTCGGTGTACCGGCGCGCGCGATAATTGTTTAGGTATACTATTATCACATCGCGCGACATAATGGGATTTCGCGTGAGCCTAAATTTTTACTCATTACCGGAGTTTTTATCACCACCGGGGGAAATACGTTTTGGGCATGCTGCACCTTTATGAACGGGATGAAGGTTGACAGAGGGCAAACATAATTAAAGTTTAATATTCTTTTGTCGTAAAAAAACAATGGTAATTAATTAAAAGGGATTTTGCGGGTTCAGCGTTTATTAGCAGGAAAATAAATACCTAAATTACAATGAATTTTCACTGCGTAGAGATCAAACAGGATGTCATTGAAATAACCCTTTCTGAGTGCGAATACTATCAGATCTTAAAATTACAATACCTTTTCAGTCTTTTCTGATGTCAAAGCTTTGAAATGTAAAGTCGTCGAGGTCCTTTTGGTTCCTAAACTCGGCCTTCTCTATTTGGCTAGTGGGACTTCCTGTAGTCTTGAGCCAGTTCATCCTAAAACAAAAAAAGTTGTTAATTTATAATTTTGAATAATTTTTAGGTTCCATTATTATTATTATATAATTATAATATTAAATTATATTATATTATTATAAGTGCAAATCCGAATCTTTATGGGACCCAGTCGTGTGTCTATCTGTCTGTAAGCCACAGAAAATTTGTCGTGAATCTACTGGACCGATTAAGTAAAAATTTGGCAAGCCTACAATTAATATATGACCCTCAGGAAAACTAATTCAGTTTACAAAGTACTTATTTTTCAAACCTAGTCCTACTTTTATAATTTGGAATATAACCTAACCCATCACGGCTGAAGGGACATAATTCCATAACACCGGTTTGTCGGGATTTAAATACATCAATTCCGGGATCCCGGGTGTCACCGTATATTATTCTGGATTTATGATATGGGTTACACTAAAATTAGAATTGCTGAGAGCTAAGAGTATTGTGGGCACCTACTTATTTTCGTCAATACAGAAACTACTAAGGTGCTTATGTTTTTCACCCCCTATAAACAAGTGCAGAGCGTCTTATCCGTCACGTTTCTACCCACTACGTCGATGACATCTTATTAAATTTATTTATTTCTCACGATATACATTTTTATAGCTTATGGGGCAATCGGGTTGTGGCTGGGGTAAAAAATATTCTAATTAATCCATCAGTTAGATATTGGACATTGGACACCTATTTTTTCAACATGCATGTCAATTTTTTCATGTGTACTCTGGGCTTGTTAGGGGATCAAGTGCTTAATGTTTCTGTGTTACTTTGTGGTCGGGTTACTTTGGCCCTGAAGGGTATCTTTGGCCCTTGGGATTAACTCGGTCTTGGTTTTATTATTGCTTTGAGAATATGGCTCTTTGCCATGTGGTTGGTGTTAATTGATCGATCACGTTTTTGTGTTTTTATTGGACCCTTCTTATGTGGTTTTCATGTGGGTCAAAGTTACCCTCCAATGGGTCAAAGTACCCCGACCTTACGGTACCTACGTAAACCTTCTAGACTAATAGAAAAAAAGAGTTAAGAACCAGTGCTTTACAAACGTCGTCATCGCTTAGACTGTAGTTTGCGGTGTTTTGCGTAGCATGCGTTGAGTCCAAGACCTCAGATTTTCCACCGTCATCTCTGGCAGTCAATTTTCGCTCTAAGCCACTCTGACTGTGACATTTATTTTTGTAATGTAAAAAGATGAGCACGGCAAATACGTTTTACCGCGACTCGTTAGTCCCAGTTATACGGGATTAACGGGATACAACTTTTTCTGCTTTCAGTACCCCCCTCCCCTTGCCAGAGTGACATGTGCTGTCAAGCCGCGGCAAACGAGAGTCGTAACGAGACAAATTGTGCTAGCCGTGCACTCTCAAGTAAATGGATAAGCACTTTCCACTTTTCCATTTATTCTAGAGACAAAACTGATAGCTCGTTAAGCGGTTTACCACCAATGAGTTCAACAGTCATTCACACGTTCACACCCTTCACACACGTTCACCAGAGCGGCATCTGACATATCCTACCGGCCTTAGAAAATGGAGTCGTATCAGATATTTATGCATCTTTGTTGTGTCAGATATGATGGGTGAAAAGAAAGAAAGAAAAAACATTTATTCGTGACAAACATAAGAACAATGAATAAAATAAATAAATAAAGAAAAATATAAAAATATAGTTTTATGTATATGTCACGAAATGGTCCCAAATCAGCAATCTGCCGGTCTTGCGAACGGCGCTGGTCTTCCTTTGGGACCATCTGGTCATAATACATTAAAAAAATTACAGAATAAAATACAGTGAGACCGATAAAATTTTCACTTAAAAAAAAACAAAATTAAAATGTTACCTATATTGTACTTATTTCGATCCAATTTATGAAAAAGTGTAAACAAAGACGGCATTTATCCGACCACAGACATTCAATGATGTGAAAAACCTAGAACCCATTACAAAATAATTAATCTGTTCAGTAAATCGATTAATAGATCAAAGTATTCTTGTCAATTTTATTATCTACAATACTTGATTCCATTCCAAAGACTGTTTATTCAATTATAAAAGCAGTAACTATTTACTGGTCTGGGTGCTGGTCACTGTACTAATTCAAGATTTACTAGTAACTAAGACGTTGTGTTCTTCGATCGCTGCAATCTGGACCCAATTGCATAATAAAGTACAAGCGAATTTCCATAAAAAATCGCTAATCCTTGTACTTTATGCAATTGGGCCCTGGCCGTCTTCAAATTTAGGGTACTGGCATTTATTAGGCAAGTGTGCTCCTTCTTAGTCCACATGTTTGCAGGTGGTAGGACCTTGTGCAAGGTCCACCCGGATTGCTACCACCATCTGGCTCGCTAATCCTGCCGTGAAGCAGCAGTGCTTGCACTGTTGTGTTTCGGCGTGGAGACTAAGACAGCCGGTGAAATTACTGGCACTTGAGGTATCCCATCTTAGGCCTCTAGGTTGGCAACGCATTTGCAATACCCCTGGTCTTGCAGATGTTTATGGGCGGTGGTGATCTCTTACCATCAGAAGACCCACTTGCTCGTTTGCCATCCAGACGAATAAAAAAAAAACATGTTCACTTACGATCAGGCGTGATTGTGGTCAAAAGCAAGCCTATTTCTTTGTAAAAAAAAAATTGCTTTTTCGACCGACTTCGTCTGCGAAGAATTCCTTTATAATATAACTATATAACTATCCCTCGGGTTGGCTCTATTTGATCCTTTAAATCTGGAACACGGAGACTGGCACTGAACACAAGTGTCTAACGGGACAAGATAAGTACTTAATTAGCATCAAAACCAAATTCAATGCTTCCATCATGTCATAAGCCCTCTTTATCTGTTTACCAAAAAAGATTTACTATAAATACCTGCGGGTGAAAATGTAAATTTATACAACCCAAAGCCCAAAACTTTGACTAGGTAAGAGCAAAGTGGCCGATTTTACAGAACACGGTCACAGTGGAAGCTTACGGAATAGATAGTTGAATAATTGATTGAATCAGGTATTAGTTTATGGAGGCCGTATACATGAATTAATATAATTGAGGTAGGCACCTCGCACGAAACTAATAATAGGATTAATAGAAATGTCACGCGAGTAAAAAAACACGGGGCGACTATTTGCCTTACGCTGTATATTTCCTATTTTGTTATATAGTCATTAGCACCAATTTCTGACGCTACAAAGCGTACATAAATATCTGACAACTCTATTTCTAGGGCCGGTAGCACGTGTCAGATATTTTTGCACGCTCCGCTGTGACAGATATTAATGCAGGTAGCTGTACCGTAATCTATGAAACCCTACCAGAACACAAAAATAGAGTGAGCATTATTAATATAAAGGTAAATATATAGGTACGATAACAATTCGATTCGTTCCTGATTCGTCGTATTCCTAATTGGTCATATTCCTGATTCGACACTTTCCTAACTGGTCATATTCCTAACTCGTCATATTCCTGATTCGTCATTGTGCAGTCAAATGAAATTACGAACACGTGCTTACAGTCGGTTTGGTTAAGGTTTTTTTATGACCATCCAGAACCTATGTAACAAGTGCCCCGAATCGGTTCTGGATGGTCATAAAAAATAGCCTTAACCTAACAGAGGATTTAAATATTATAATTAATTTTGTGCAGGCAAATGTACATGGTATCACGAGTAAGGAATAGGTATGTATGACGAATCAGGAATATGACCAGTTAGGAAAGGGTCGAAATAGGAATATGCCCAATTAGGAATATGACGAATCAGTAACAAATCAACAATTCAATTCCCTTTTGACCGAAGCGTCTATACCCTAACATAAGTATCCACTTTTTTATGCAACTAGTATGAAAAAGTGTATACATAAGTTAGGGAACCGACCGTACCTATAAGTAGAAGCTACGCTTCAACTTGGGCAAAAATTCTTTGTGTTTGGGTTTGGATGTCTGGCTAGTATTCTCTACAAGTCGGATTTCTCAACCGATACTTGTGATATTTTGTACGCCATAGGAGTTGAAAACATAAACAACAACCAAGTAAAAACCGGCCAAGAGCATGTCGGACACGCCAAAGATAGGGTTCCGTAGCCATTACGAAAAAATCAAGTAATATTTTCCTAAGGATTTCGTATTGTGTACGGAATCTTCCAAGTTTAGGTAGGTATATTTTATACCTTAGGCTGCTATTTACTGTTAAACTACTAATAATTCTCAAGCAATCTTCGCCGTTGTAATTTTCCTAGTCAATTTCATCTATTTACTACCATCCTGAATTTTTTCAAATTTTTCCACCCAACAGTTAAGATTTTAGAGGGGGGGGGGGGACGCTTGATTTTAATGAAAATTTGCACTTTTGTATTGTATTGTAAAACTCTTTATTGTACATAAAAACACATGAAAATAACATAACACAGGATAATAAGATGTACAAAGGCGAACTTATCCCTTAAAGGGATCACTTAACTTTTAAGTTGAATATTTCGCAAACAGATTACTGAATCGAAAAATCGGCTTGGCAACCCCCCAAGAAGACCTTCCCAACGATACCCCACACTAAAGGGTTAGTCTAGAAAAAAAACACCCCCACTTAACGTCTATGGGGAGGTACCCAAAATTTTTTTTTATTTTTTTATTTTATCACACTATGTCGGCGGCTTATGTATATTCATGCCAAATTACAACTTTCTAGTACTAACGGTCTCTGAGCTTAGTCGCGGACAGACAGACAGACATGGCGAAAATATAAGGGTTCCTAGTTGACTACGGAACCCTAAAAAGAGGAAAAAAACCTGCGACATTGTCATTTTAAAGTTTAATATCTCAAAAACGGCTCAACCGATTTTAATCAAACATAGCTAAGAACTACCGTAAGGAAACTCGCTTTCACGTGAAAAAAAAACCAAGACGTTGGTGGATGATCAAAATTCACAGAAATCGTACAAGGTTTGGATACATCGCAAACACGTTTACTCCAGACAAGTGTTTGGATGCATCGCAAACACGTTTGTCGAATACCCTTTGATTTGTGCACAAAAACCGACACCGACGCCGATCACTGACAAACACGATCGATTTATCCCAGAAAATTGCATAGTTCCCGCGGGATAGAAATAACCAAACGAATTCTACGCAAAAGCTAGTAGATTAAATATAAGATGGCAAGAAATCTAAACTCACATGGTTTCCACTTTATATGCTGGTCCTTGCACATGTCCCAGAACTGTGCCATGGGCTGTATTCTTGCACCATCCTCGCAGGCCTAACTTCTCTGCTTGCTCCTTTGTGTACTGAAATCACATTATAATATAGTACCCCCAACCTCTGTTCCGGGTCGTACTTAGTTCAGATTTTGTTGGCCACACAGAGGGACAATTCTCCTGTGGTGATGAGTATGTTGCGGACAAGTATATTGCGGATGGATAATGTTTAATTTTAATTTAAGTAAGTTATGTAATTTGGTTGTGTGTTTTTATAATTATTAGAAAACTAGAGTTGTCGCGCCCGCGATTTTCTCAGCACAGAATTTGAATTTGATTCTGTACAACAAGAACCATGCAAATTTCCAGGATGAAAAGTATCTATCTCATGTTTTGATCCAGTTTAGTTTATTAAATAAACACCAACATGCAAACATCTCCACAAACTTTCTCATTTACAATATTAGCAGGATGAAAAATAGTGACAATGATCACTACAAAATTCAGGCTTCAGACAGAAGCAAAGTGGATAGCACAGCGCAGCTTCACTATATGAACGAAAATGTACCTATATCAAAACCAATCGACTACAAAATCATACCTTCCGAAAACAAACTCCTTGGACAAGTCCAAAGATTTCAAAATCTACAACCTGGACTACCATTTCTGACTGAGGATCTTGAATTTTAGCTGACCCGCGTTTTGAGTTTTTAACACTTGATTGACAGCACATTGACAGTGCTATCAATAACTATCTTTTAATCAAAGAGGTTGAACTACTTTAATCTCTTTGATTTAACTGTTATAGAATGGAGATCTAGCACAAAAATTAGTTTTCGTATGAAAAGTTTCTTACTTGTTAGTGAAGATTTTATAAATACAAAGTAAACTAAAATTTATAACATTTTGCTGGTTTTATTTTTACAATTACTTATTTTTTTACTTGTTTTAAAAACATTGGTTTCTTACATTCTACCATCACTTTAGGAGGCTAAAGCTATATGATTGGTAATTACATAGTTTAAATAGTTGGTGTTAGAAAAATGAGGTTGTAGCTTTTGTCAACCTATGCAATAAATTAAATAAATAAATAAATATAAATATAAATATCATGGGACACTTGACACCAATTGACCTAGTCCCAAACTAAGCAAATTTTATCCTTGTAGTAAAACTTAAAGATATACAGCACAGATACAATGACAAAGTAGCAAAGCATAGCAGCTTAAGAGCAAAGGACTTCAAAACAAATAAAGGGGTCATAATAACTTATCCTTCTTATGCAAATGGTGGGACTTATCTATTTTTGTCTCATAGATAAAAGTAGGCTTTTATCTAACTCTAACCATCTTTTAACCCATCAAGCGACCCAGGCATACGGGCGTATGCCTAACGCCACCTGTGACCTAGACAAAAAAACTCAGTGAGAGCAACTATCGCAGTTGCGGACAAACTTCACTAGGCCGTTGGTGCACCCCCGGGTTGTTCAACGGGTTAATCTAACTTTCTAATTCTAAACTCCCTAGCCATTCACATAATAAACTACTTTTCGTCTTTTATGTCACTACACTCTTGACAGAGTGGTTGTGTTCGACATATGAGGATCAGTAGTGCATATCCATGATGAAACTGCTGCCGACTATAACAGTAGGTCTATTAGTTGTCTTTTACTACACCCATGGGATGAAATGTGTCCGTCATATTCTAAAAACTGGAACAGCATGGACAACAAGCTTGTGATTACAACAAGAATATTCACAACATATAGGAATTCTGACTATGTCAGGAAAGGAAGTGGAATGTAGACTAAGGTGAACATCTCATAAGTCATTTTTAAATTGGTACCAAGGTTCTCTTTGATCTTCACTTCATGCAATTAAATAAATAGTAAAGAACATACTGCTAAAATTGTTGTTAGAAAGGTGATTTTGTACTTCATTGAATAAGTAGTAGTTTTGTAGTACTTACCTAATTAATTTTATAATAATTATCTACTTTACTAATGGATTTTGAATGTCATGAGAATGTAATATGATGTATATCAATCTATCCTGTATTATTTAAAAATAGTATTGATGACTTGCCTTCCGGAAAAACACCCCTTGCACTCTGCCGAAAACTTCGAAATCCACTGATCTAACTGCCATGGCTATTGTTGCTGTGCTGCTATTCGACCTCACAACACAAGCAGCAGTCGTCAGCAACAAGAAACGAAACATTCAACAATATTTTAAGTAATGCTTTCTGTTATATTTTAGTCTGTCCCAGGAAAAACTAAAACTTAAAATTTAGGAAATTCAAGAAAATTTTGTCGTGCAAGTGTCACATAGCACTGTTCGAAAACATTACTCGTTTATTGTAAACACAAACCAAGTACATCAAGTATTATTTCAAGACTAAAAAATAACTGTTTTTGTGAATAAAAAGATTTTTATACTTAACAGTTATTTATACAACTTTTATTTGGTAATTTATTTATATTACTTTAACACAAAAATTATATCCAAGTTTTAGAACGTCATAGATCCGCCGCTTTGGGCTTAAAATAAAACCACTAAATTTCATAATACCTTATTCACTAATACCCCTATTTTTCAAATTACCATGGGCTCATAATACCTAAATGTCAAATTGTCTCATTCTTAAAATGAACGAAATTCATTATGACTTTAAGCTAAAACGTCATATTCTCTAAATACCTAAAAAATGACATGTACAATTCCTTCAAATACCAAATGACAAAATATTAAAATAGCTCAAACCGAAAACACCTAAATGGCAAAATGCCTAATTTTTTTTCACAGGTGGTTTTTGAGAATGATTTGATGTAAGTACTGATATTATGACTCATGTATTAAGTAGGATAGGTATCAAAATGGTTTTAACTTTAGTTTGCGCCAAAAGATTACTGTCGCGGTAGAAAAAGGAAGATTCATCTTATGTAAAAATACAAATTTTTGTATTTTGACATTTGGTTGGCATAATATGGCTTTGCCATGAAAGTGTTTTTGAAGTTTGAAATTCGGCCATATTAAGGTTCCGGTGTTTAAAAAAAAATAGGCATTCCGCAAATTAGGTATTTTGAGACCAAGATGTTTTGAGATCTGGGAATATTGATAAAGAGGTAAAATACAATTTACTACTTTATAATATAACATTGTAAATTTTCTATTTAATAAATGACTTATTTTTAACGGTAAAAAAAAATAAAAAAAAATTACTAGTTATAAGCCCAAAGCGACCCGCCGCGGTTTTGCGTTCACTATTAGATAAATTATTTTTAAGCGGTTCTTTAAATAAAAAAACTTCAAAACTAAATATAACAAGATAAAAGGGCTACGAAGTAAAAAGAGAAGAAAAAGAGAGAAATCAAATCTTTTGAAAAAACCGGCCAAGAGAGTGTCGGACACGCCCAAAATAGGGTTCCGTAGCCATTACGAAAAAATTAAGTAATATTTTTCTAGTAGTAGGATTTCGTAATTTATACAGAATCTTCCAAGTTTAGGTATATTTTATACCTTAGGCTGCTATTTACTCATAAACTACTAATAATTATCAAGCAAACTTGGCCGCCATAGTTTTCCTTGAAAGTTTGATATACTTACTACCATCCTGAATTTTTTCAAATTTTTCCACTCACCGGTTTAGATTTTAAAGGGAGGGATTTTTGCACTTTAAAGTTGAATATTTCGCAAATACACCACTGAATCGAAAAATCGTTTTAGCAAACCCCTAATGGTTTTACAAGACCTATCCAACGATACCCCACACTATAGGGTTGGATGAGAAAAAAAAATCACCCCCACTTTACGTCAATGGGAGGTACCGTAAAAAAATTTTTTTTAACTTTTAATTGTACCATTTTGTCATAAGTCATAAGTCATAAGTCATTTATTTGCAGAAAATAGTGTACAATAAGATAGTGGATTGGAGTAATGATGACACAACTATTTAACTACACAGTAGCATGCAAAGCATGCATGCATGTTGTCGCATAGTTTACTTATATATCCGTGCAAAATTACAGCTTTCTATAGTCCCTGAGCAAAGCCGCGGACGGACAGACAGACAGACAGACAGACAGACATGGCGAAACTATAAGGGTTCCGTTTTTGCCATTTTAGCTCCGGAACCCTAAAAATCAGTGCCTGGTAAAAATATAAAGTAGTTTAGTTACATAATCGTGCAAAGTATTTCTTATAAATTTTCTCCTTTTTCATCAGTTACAGTTTTGTAGTCGGTTTAATTTTTAAAATAACATTTATTATTCCATAATCCTTTTAATAGCATTTTGTAAAATAAACTAATTACTTAAAAATAAGGCTGCGATGACTTAAAAATATATACATTTAAATCTTTTTTCCAAAACTACTGAACTGATTTTGATGAAACTTACACTGTTTTCTAATTTGAGGTATCCTTAAGTTGAGCGTCCACTGAGATCGGAATCGGAGCGTAGGTATGCACCGTACGAAGCCTATATACGTCCCACTGCAGGGCACAGGCCTCCTCTCGGAATGAGAGGGCTTGGGCCATAGTTCCCACGCGGGCCCAGTGCGGATTGGGAACTTCACACACACCATTGAATTGCTTCGCAGATTTGTGCAGGTTTCCTCACGATGTTTTCCTTCACCGCAAAGCTCGTGGTAAATTTCAAATGTAATTCCGCACATGAATTTCGAAGAACTCAGAGGTGCGAGCGGGGGTTTGAACCCACGACCCTCTGCTTGAGAGGCGATAGTTCAAACCACTAGGCCACCACGGCTTTTTTTATAAAATCTGTACAAAGCAACAAATCCGCTTCGTACGGCTCGATTCCGATGCAGTCTTGATGCAGTGGACGCACCGCTTTAGTCCAACTCTAAACAGTTTTTTGAAATTCGACAGGTAATACAGACAGGGTCCTACGTAATAGGTATAGCTTTTGAGATATGCGCGGAGAAACATGGGACAAACTCACATACCTAGGTACTTACACTTATGAAATAATTGGTGTCAAAAAGAGGTCGGCTTCAAATTAATTTTAAGAAAAAACCTAAGTTTGACAAATAATCTGTGTTGTTGTAATTCTAATGTTATAATTGAACGTTTTTTATTCAAAATGTTTTCTAGGCTTCTCAGAACTCAAAAATTGCAAATAATAACATACAACGTACATAAAGGGTATGCAAATGATTTTAATTAGAAACGTGGAACGACGGTACGGTAGAAGTTGAAATACTGGATTATTTTTGTGTTTCAGCCCTTCAGTTTTTCAAAAAGCTCTATGCTGTCCAAAAGCAATCTTTATGATGAACAAGGCTATACACACAGGTCAAATAAACCATGCAGCCCGGCAAATTGTTTACAAAGAATACGTGAAACCGGCCTATGAGGATCACGACCACAAGAACATGCGGCTTAAAAGGCCCATGTCACCGCATCTTTTTGATTACGCACCCACACTACCTGCTATGACTTCTATTGGCCAGAGAATCAGTGGTAGGTATCCATAAGCGAACTACTCAGGGGTAGTTCTACGAGCGCTAAGACCATATCGTTTCATATCGTTTCGTTACATCCTTCCATTCTACACAAAGATTCTACATGACTCATTTCTTCAGTGTAAGCGACAGGAGACTGATAGCGGTTGAAACGCCCATAAAACTACCCTCAGGTACCAAATAATAAGAAAATGATTAAAGCCTTCTGGCTCATTAGGGAGATGTGAGTAGGACCAACCCTAAACCTGTGAGTAATTGATAATGGATCAAAATTTAAATAAAACCCCCACACCTCTTGCAGTGTCAATTGACAATGCACTTAGTAAATAAATAATGTACCTAACAGTTTTTGTTTTCAACATTAACGATTATTTATTTAGTGATGTTGTTAAAGTTTACCTATAGTTTTTCTATTTCAGGAGCAATAGTGGCATTCTATTGCGTTATGCTAGCCGCCGGATCGCTATTTTTATCAAATGGAATAGACACTTATGTTTCTATGATACAAAGTCTCAATTTATCTAGGATTTCTGTCTTCTTATTGAAGCTGATTATAGGGTTTCCATTTAGTTACCATTTCTTCATCGGGTTGCGCTTCGTTGGTTTCAGTTTACTGAAGTTTGTCGATATTAAATCAGCTCTAAAAACTGCAAGAATATGTGTAATCCTTTCTTTAATCAGTACATTTTTCTTCGCGTTACGTTAAAATTATATTCAAAACATGTCAAGAGCAGTTAATTGTAGAACCTTACGTAGATTGAACTTGTTTGCGCTTCTATTCCATATTATTTAGAATAAATTGTTTCAATTTGTTACTTTGAATAAACTATTATAATATGGTTATGGTGTATGGGATGTATACATTTGTAACTATTAGTTTTAATACACGTGGAACTTAAACACAACAATAATATTTTTTTGGTAAAAAAAACATTTTTTATTTAAGCTTTTTTTGCTGACTGTTTTTTTTTTGTTGACTGTACTTGTATTGTCACGAACTACATTTACATACCAAATTTCAAGTCGATGCCATTAACCGTTGAAGAGTTCCGTCCTGTGGAGACGATCCTGGCCGGACTACCAGATTATTGTATTGTCACGCAATTTACATAAGTAAGTATACCAAAACTACTGGAAGTTGGTCGAATTTAGCTTGCAAGATTTGATTATGGACAGACAGACAACGGGACAGGTGAAACTAAACAAAAACTTGTAATAATTAATTATCGACGTTTCGTAGATAACACGAAAACATAAACATAAACTTCTCTTTGTAAATGCGTGACTTGGAACGCTGTTGTCAACTGACTCACCTGACAGTGACAGACAGTGACAGTGACAGTGCCAGTTCGTCAGACTCAGTGGTGAGTGCAATTTTTGTTTGTGTGAAATAAAAACTGGAACTTTTCCATAATACTTAACTGATATTTCGCGTATATTACAGAAGGCTACGACGACTTGAACGACCTGAAAATAAATCATGGCTTTCATTTCTTGCGGGAGGTGAGTTGAGATGCATTATGTAATAGGGTTAGAAGTTGTTTTGTCTTGGCTTTGGTCCGAAATGTGTAATTTGTTTACAGATTGGGTACGAAGTCTGTGCTTGCTAACTTAAGTAGGCTTCCTACTCTACTGAGCACCGCTCAGTACGCCCAAGCGGCCGCCGGTGCGCCTAAACTTACTTTTAAGAAGTACGAACCACCTATTCAAGAGCATTACGACGTTAAGAATGCTCGGCTCAGCCGCCCGCTTTCCCCACATCTCACCATCTATCAACCCCAGCTGACGAGTATGTTGTCTATTACACATCGCATTACAGGTGAGATTTTGTTTTCAATGGTTGTTTGTATGCGCACTTTGGTGACTAAAAGTTTTTGGTCATATGGCCATGGTACCTATACTTAAAAAAGTGAAATTTCTTTTGTGGTGACTGGATATTAATTAATATGGATTTCTACAGAATGTCTTTCTTGACATTCACAACAAAGCATGCATAATAAATAGCTGACACAACCATTTCTAGGGCTGGTAGGATGTGTCAGATGTTTTTTAATGTTCTGCTGTGGCTGATATTAGTGAAGGTGGCCCGTGTGGTGTCGGGTTAGAACAACACCTGTCCATTTCTTCCGTGGATGTTGTAAGAGTCGACTGAGGATAGGTTAAGGTATACCGTAGGCGATAGGCTAGCAACCTGTCACTATTGTACCTTTTTTGTCAAACTTAAAACCTAAAATTGCTAAAAGTGGCTCTGAAGCGGTAGCGTTTTGTGTGCTCTGCCTACCCCATTTGGGAATACAGGCGTGATGTTTGTGTGTGTTATTTGCTGCCTTTAATCTTACCTCTCCATGCCTGTGATTGTCCAATAAACTTTGGCTGTGTATAAATTACATTCATGGATATTTCTTTAATGAATCTTGTCTTTTGATGTAAGAAAATTTCTAATTGGTGTTTATAATAAAATACAATAACTCTAAATTGAACACCACATAATAAACAATTCATAGAACTAGTAAACAGTCAATTTATAAGGCAAAGTTTGCTGCAGAGCAATCTATTAAAAATAAAAATCAAAGCATTTATTCTGTAAGGAGGCTGTTATTTGACTGTTTTTTAAATGTTTTATAAATTAAAACTTCACAATGCCTGTTATTGAATAGAGAAGCAATTTTTAAGCTGTCTTTACAAACAACAAAGTTATAAAGGTTTGAAATTCAAGATTAGACAGAGACAGACATACTTGCATGTGACGTCACATGCAAGTAGCGCCATACTTGCTGCATGTAGAAAAGCGTTTGAGAAAGAGACAGGTATATAGATTTTCAAAAAATAATTATAAATACAATTTTCAACCGATTTAAGTTTTCTCTTCGCTAAACACTGTCTGTATATATATTTTCATAATAATATATAAGATATGGCAAATTAAGGAGTTGTCAAATACTGTATTGTGAGATTTTCATTTATTTTATTGATGTATGCAATGATAAAACTCAAGCTTGTATAGCTTAGGCAACTTATTTATAATAATAGTTATCTGGGACAGGCATAATATTCCATTTTGTCTTATATACCCTACTATGTGATTTGATTAAGATACTACTACCCTAGTATGTGATTTGATTAAGATAATAATAGTCACAGAGTCAGTTTTGGTATTATTAAGGTCAAACAAATAATTTTAAATTACACTTAAACCACCTCAATCTCTTTATTGTTTTGTGATGATTCGGCCTTGTTTTAAACATCCAAAATAAGGTTTATATTTGTTTAATTGTTTTAGGTATGATGCTCACGGGTTATGCAACAGTACTCGGTGTTGGTGCTTTGGTTTCGCCACACGACGTTTCTCACTATGTCACTATGGTTGAGGGGCTGAATTTGTCCCCAGTCACCCTTATCCTAATAAAGGCAATCCTTGCCTCTCCTTTCGCATACCACTTTGTCAATGGACTCCGTCATCTATACTGGGACACTGCCAAAGGCTTGTCTATCAAGGAAGTGTACTCAACGGGCTATGCTATGCTAGCAGGAACCTTGGTTATGACTCTTATCCTAGCAGCTTTATAATTCTACATTCTCATTAGGTTCAAAGTGAAAAATCATTTGGTATAAATTTATTTATTTTTCAATGTAAGATGATGTAATAAAGTTTATTAATATCAGACTCGTTTTTATTGTATACTAATGTTAGTGTTAGTCAGTCCCTATGCTAGGAGAACTTATTTTAGGCAATACCACAGTTAGAAATGACATCATGGATTGCTTTGAACTTATCAAAGTCAAGTTTTTCAGTAGTCGCTAGACCTGTTGCAGCATTCTGAAACCAAAAATTCTGGTGAATACTTCTGTAAAAGTTTAAATCCTTAAGACTGGCAATAAATATAATTCAAACATAATTTTAGAGTAAAATTAGTGAGTTTTTTTTTCAATAAGTATTACGAATTTTAAACTTTATTACAATAGAAACAAAATTTACAAGAGACAAATAAATATAGTCAGAACACACTTTGTTACTTACATTGAAAATGACGTTATTGTTCTTCAAATATTCTCCATAAATATTGAACAGGTCTGTCTTCTTATCCAGCAGTTCAGCTAAACTCAAAGGCGTGTGGGCTATGGATACATCTGAGAGAGAATCTTTAGCGGCCAGCCAGGATCTTGATGGAATCATGGCAATGTTGCAAGTGGCAAAGTTGGCGAAAGAATCCCGTCCGCCGCGGTCTCGGTTCAGGCAAAGTAGTTCGTATTGCGACTCGTCTAAATTTTGTAAGTCGGCGCCTGTTAAATAAAATGTTAAGTTATTCACTCCACACTGTTGGTTGTTTTGGAAGGGGGTTTCCTTAAGCTAGGTATTTGTAATTCGGGTTAAATCCTGTTTTGAATTTTTATAAGTATCAATGTCATTGGGAAACGGGCATTCGGTTAGCCTGATGGTGCTCAATTGTGTTCGCCGTATTGTAACGTTATCAGAACTATCAAGTTCACTGCACTATAACTAATAATTTTTGTTGAGTACAACGTAGCTTATGGATGCTTAAAACGCGTGACTCAATTTAGTGTGCGTAGTTAACTACATGAACGTGAACATTTTTGGTGGGCTATTCGGAGTGACAGAGCAGAGCCGCGTAAGTTAGGTATGTCTTCAGATACAATTTCTCGGAGTTACTGAACACAAGCTTTGCCATAACATGTCATCACTGACCTATGCAAAAAAAGTTATCTCGGTGGGAATCGAGTTGTTACGACGCCACGCCACCTACTGCTACTCACAATGGGGCTGCGCGGTTATTTAAGTTCATTATCATTCCCAGCTTATATATGTATAGGAATAGTGCCCATTGCTGGGCACATGTCTTTTTTTTTTCAGAATTAGAAGGCTTTCAGCTGTTGCTCAGCTCATGCAGGCTCAGTGCGGATTGGGAACTTCCGACGCAAGTGCCTCGCACTAAAGAATTGCTTATATATTTAAGTTACCATAATGTGTAGATACTTACTGGATACAAAAGCAACATCACCGTGATCCTCTTTTAGGCAAGTCAAGGGTTTGTTGTCAGCGGGACATTGCTTCTTCAGGATTGACACGTCATCACCTAAAAACAAAACAATATCACTGCTGATTCGGATGACATATGCAAACATAATTTTTATTAGCTTTACCAAAGACCGTATGGTCCTTGCCTATTATTTGCTGTATAATAGAAGTAAAATAGGTCTCATAATTGTACAAAATTGATAATTCAAGTTTAAGTGTCCAATTTTTTAAGTAATGTAGGCATTCGTATGTTTAAAACCTTTGGGATTATTTTCGAGTTTGTCAACTTCCGGCAAACAAGCTCCTCCTGAGAAGAATGTTCCGATCTTCTTAACGCACTGAAATACAATAAGACAGCATTAAATAACCCATAAAAAAACATTAAAAGCGCCTTGCCAAATAAGCAAACAATATATTATCTACATATGGTGAAAATTTGAGAGATCCCTTTAAGGGATAAGTTCGCCTTTGTACATCTTATTATCCTGTGTTATGTTGTTTTCATGTGTTTTATGTACAATTAAGAGTTTTACAATACAATACAATACAATTTGAGACAAGACAAAAAGTTTTGTAACTTTTAATATAATAATAATTATGTATGTAAGTCTAGCGGTACTACAGAATAGATAATAGTACGCGGTACCTTTAATGCGCCAAAGTACAAAGTAAGGTATTGCGGGGGACGAAGCGCAGTGCGGGCGGGGCTGGCAAACGTAGGTGAGCGCTGATTGGCGTGCGCGACTGTCACATGCTCAGAGAAACTTCACCTAATGCGGTCGCCGAATTTGTTTCAAACTACTTCGGCGAACGAACGTCGTCTTTACATTAGTCTGTCCGTCTGCTGCGGCGGCCATATTAAGGCGGTGGAAGCTGTCGCTCGCCGAATGCGGCCGACCACCGTGTTCTTTACACTTTTGCGGTCGCCGCATGCAGATGCGGCGAACGACTCAGTGTGATTGCCGCTTACCGGTCAGTGCTATGTATTACTTAGGTGTCATCATCTACAATGTTATTAGCTTGGAGCTACAAGTACGTGCTCGTAGGGTGGGAGACATTGGATACTGGACATTTTGCTAGAGGCTTACCACACTTCGTCTTCCGGTACGCAATACCCATTCCAGAACCATACAGTCTCAACGGCCAGGAGCAATATGCCAAGGTGTGCATCAGCTATTTGGTAACCCTAATATATTGATACTTACGATTTAAGTTAGCTAGCAAGTTGTACTCACATCGTCTGGTGTAATGAGACCCTTATTTATGAGGTAGAAAAGTGGCGCTTTCAGTCCGCTGAAGCTACCAAAAGCATCATGGCAGGACCTAAGTAAAAGTTCGAAGATCCAATTAGTACCTACCAACTTAGTTTAGGAAATGATTATTTCCAACACCCTTTGCAAGGAGGAACAGATGAATACTAGGCATTTGAAAAAAAAACTTGTATCTAGGTACGATTTTTAGTGAAGTTTTATCAATATCGAGATTCGAGATATTGAACATTGAAAGGATTTTTTTGGGGTTTTTAGAGTTTCCCAGTAGTATTTATAAATTAACAACCTTTTAAAAAAGGCGCAACATTTATGATATCGCGAAAGATACGGTTTGTAAGGCTAGGAATCTTTGCCATCAACTAACCATTAAAATGTTCCTAAGAAGGAGAATATAATTAAGTCGTCAGTATAACATACACTCGGGCACAAAATATATACATAACAAAAAAGGTAAATTAGTGGTGGTAGTATTTCTTTGATAATATTTTAGGATTCTACCTTTTTCCTCTCAAGTCTTCCGGTTTCGTGAACGTTGAACTCTTCTTAACAACGGCTACGGCATATCTCGGTTTTTTCTCAGGCCCATACACTTCGTGGAAAACTGGGTGGAGGTGGTATTTTTTGGCGGCTTGAGCTACTTTCATCTCGTCTACTGCCGCCAAGTCCGACCCATTATCTTGTACCTATAAATATATTTTGAAGGATCACCACGAAATATAAATGGACTTTTTTGTGCACTCATTGAGTCATGGCAACTTTGCCTGTTAGTGGTAACGTTTTTGACAGGCTATCGCATTGAGAGCTGAATGTGAAAAAAAAGGAAATTCTGAATCAAATCACCAAAGTCAAATTAAAGTCCAATTGGAAATGTGAAAGACTAGTGCTTTATATATAACTCGTTACTTCCACGGCCCCGTAATGTTAGGTAGGTATACACAAACTATTTGGTTTTTGATCAGTTCCATAAAAAATAAAGATTTAAAAAAAATATTTTGCTAATATCGTTCGGAACTCCAAACAAAAGATCGGTTTTCATTTTATTTCTCATTTTAATTTTCGGAAAACGAAGAAAAGCGATAGATAAGTCTCGAGTGTCATTAACAAACTTGCATAATATTGATTGCATGTCTACACTAAAATACCTTTAGGGTTCCAGGCAAAAATATGTAATAAATTACCTTTTCCCTCTTTATTCCCTCTTTTATTAACAGTTTATAACGAATAGGACCTCACTAAAGGTCGGCAAAGTTGCCACAACTATGGACTTTGTGGTAACTTTGCCGCTGCTGTAGAGATACATGCAGTAAGGGTACGAGTAAGTAGGTACATACGTTCTTAAGACAATCTGTCTCGGAAGCCTCTTGCACACAGTCGAGCTTCGGGCGGATGTCGCGGCTGTAGGCAAAGGTGGCCATGGTTTGGCATTTGGCGAGTGCCACGTTTGACGTCACGCATAACCTGTAAAGAGATTACCTATGTCTAAGCTGAGCTGGCAAATAATTAAAATTAGATATGTATGGAATATATACCTAGGGTGATTCGAGAGACGTGAACAAGTCCAATCATACACCCTCAGCCATTCACTCAGTCAGTCATTTCGACGTAAGTAATTAAAGAGGCCTTGTGAACATGGGTTGCAGTCTATGAATCAGCTTTGACATACATAATTGTCGATTTATCAAAGGTTAGGTTAGGTTAGTTATAGTTTCGCCTCCTTAGTTGTAGTTATCCTTTCGTCTGTCTGTCTGTCTGTCTAGCCCGCCCTAGCCCGATTTTCAACTGGTGAGATCGGTTGTGACAGTTCAGCTAATGCTAGGTTATATTTACGGTGTAGGCAGGCGTTGACAGATAGGTAGGTAGGTACTAATCCGTCTTCGGTCTTGAAAAGGTTAAAAGATTAAAAACTCACCTGACAATAGGCTCTGGCACTCCATGCCCCCTCTCAATGACCTCAGTGTAGTTTGCTTTCTTAAGGTATGTTGCAGGTGCGATGGGGACATTGTCGGCTACGTGGTGAATCTTATCGGTGAGACCAAGTACGTTGGTGAACCAGTCTGGTGGGGGTTGGGTGGCCCAACCTGGGGAAAATGATAGTGGCGTCAAACGGGAGAAACAGATTAGGCCTTAGTTTACTTAAGCCACACCACAGCTTAAGCTTTCTGGCGTAACATATAAAGCGCTCGGTTGTTTTATGCTATAAATGCCATGCGTTTGACGCACATCTAATCTAACGGTTACATATTTGAATATCGAAAGTTAAAATATCTACGGGTAAAATGGCGATGTTCAAAATATCGAAAATTAAAATATCGACAGTATCAAAATAACGAAAGTTTATATTGTCGAATGGTTAGATAATCTACGTCCAATATATCGAAAATATATTTATCTACAAAAGTGACATCGAAAGATATAAATATCGAAGTACAGAGTATCGAATATCCTATGTATGAACTATCACGTGACAGGGTTGACGGAGCTCCGCTTCGCGGAGCTCCTATTCCGCTCAGTAGAGGTGCTTCGCGCCTTGACGCAATACTAACCTAACCTAACCTATTGAATATGAATTACCAAAAATATTTGGTTCGGTTAGGTTAGAACTGTGACCACAACAGCGCACGAGCCGAGCGAGCGAAGCGAGCGTTCCGCAGCAGCGGCCGGCGAGTGCTAAAAATGACTAGATTATGTAACATAAATGCTATTAAGAGAAAGGACGAATAAATACAGCAGATTTGTATGTACGATATTTTAATTTTCGACATTCAAATATGTGACATTTACAACTTAGATATATTGGCTATCGATATTTTTACTCATTCGATATTTTAATCAATTGACATAACAACTTTCTTTAATTTTCGATATTTTGAACATCGACATTTTAACCGTAGGTATTTTAATTTTCGATATTCAAATATGTAATCAATCTAACCAATCACAATTCACGGAAGCTAATTACCAAACATGCGTTCGCGTTTGCTCATCGCGTAAGACAATGTTTGGTAATTAAATTAGATTATCTGATGCAAATTGATGGGCGTCAAACGCATAGCGTTTAACACAGCGTTTATCGCATAAAGCAACCGAGCGCTTAAATAAATAACATAATAATAAGTCACAAACTAAGCAAAGCTTGTGCAGTTGAGTTCATAATCATGTGAGCAAAAATTTGATCAAAAATATTTGAACACGACTATTGTTAACGGCGTAGAAGCATGTAAAGATATTTTTGATTAAATTATTGCTGACACGTTTATTTACTCGACGAACTATGGGTACACTCCAATCAATCGCTACGCAACGGATAAACATATTTAAATATTAATAAATACATTATACTTCAAATATAATATACTTTGTCTTCTTCATAGTACCTAGTGGCTGCCTCTACCGAGATTCGATTGGGATCTCTAGTCTACTCGTAGTTTCATAGTCAGTCACTAGCCAAGCTTCTAGTTAAACTATCCATCACGCATGTAATAATAAAAAACGTGTCACCAGTTTGTTCCCAATATGCGTAGCTGTACTTAAGTGCTGTTAATTTGCCCATAGTAAGTAGGTACTTCTACTACCACTATTACTACTACTGGTAGGTACTTAGAAACACAAACATTCTTGAAAAATAATGCCAAAAACATTACCACTCCTTGCGGTCGGGTAAAAAGGGTCTACTACACAAGACATGTTACTAGAAATAATAAGGTAGGTATTTACGAGTACACAGCGAGCGACTAATGACTTTAGGCGATACATATATAGTGACCTAAACGTGTAAAGTCTGTAAAGAACAGGTACAAATTCTTTTTTAATGACAAAAGGAAACTCAAAAGGGGTGCCCTCGGCCTAAATACTTAACAAGCTCGCTGTCGTAGCTATGGTAATAACTGGTAGGTTCCTTTAATCTACAAATTCCCTAATTTATTCCCTGACACATCAGTTTTGACAGGATGGAAATTGGATACGTACCTTTTTAAGGTAATGGCGTCCTGATTTCGGAGGCCAATATAGCTTGCGTAATATTATATTTACAAACATTTTTTATATTTGTATAAAATTGACAAACCTACCTAAAAGGCGATTAAGCAAATAATGATTGAGTGACAAGTGCATTAATCATTATCAAAAATCTTTGAACGCAGTTAGATAAGTACCTATGTTTCTTTTTATTAAAAAATATTTTATTTTTATTAAACAACAAACTATTTCCTTTTAGTGAATTTTAGTATCTCCAGCATTTAGACTACTTTGTACACTACAGTCAAGTGCAAAAATAAGTATCTATTCGAACCACTCACAAAATTTGTAACTACATCTTATTGGGTCGGAATAAGAGTCTGTGGTAATTATTTTTGAAACTTTGAATAAGTTCATTTTTACACTTGACTATACGTGTAGGACTTTAAAAATTTGCAACCTGTAGGTATATTTACTGAGTTATGTAGGGTTGATGCAATCTCCTGAATCAACTTTTATTTGAATACCATCTCACCAACACTAACTTAGCATAACTATATCTAAAGTGCTATAGTGTGAGTGATGGATATTTAAGTAGTTATCTAGACTTTCCAACTTCAAAGAGGGCAAAGAACGCGTTCAGTTCCAGTGAGTTTCTAAAAGTTAGTAAAAGTGTATGAGGTTTGTATACCCCACTATTGCACTTAGCACTCAATAAATATTCGTAGTTTTACAACTGTATTTATTTAAGTACTTCAGAACTTGATTCAGAAACTTATTTTTTATTGGTTCCTATGGCCGTTTTTGTTGTGTTGTAAAGTCTTGATGAACTAAATAAAGACTAAAATACTTAATTACCTACATTTTAACACATTCACGGTCCTTACTTTTATGCGTCGTAGTTTAATTATATGTCGCTCCGTTTCGACGTGAAAGACGGACAAACATACAAACACACACACACTTTCACATTTATAATATTAATATGGATGACAGATTAGAGCGTGCGTAGTAGCATAATTTTTGAAAGTGATAAATTTTTGTCCTAATTTTTGTTATTCAAGCCGAGTGTGTGTGTAAATTTTTTTCGCCGAAACCGGCAATTTTCAAAATTTTTAAATGGCCATCTTCATCTAATCTAATAGCAAATAGGTTAGGTTTGTTAATAACAATTCTGAACAAATAATAGATTCAGAGATAAAAGAGTTATACTTAATTAGAGCCGATAATGGAAGTTCTTTGATTGATCAAATAGTGACTATGGATTTTGTCCTTATTAAAGAATTTCATCATAACTTAGTAAGTCCTAGCTTATAATTTATTAACGACACGGCAACAACAAATTAATATCGCGGGGCAGCTATTTATTTTATTACCCAAGCAGATGTGTAATTGGAATCAAGATGAATCGTCTATAAATGAAGTCCTGTTAGTCGCCGCGAGAAGCACGACGTCGCTTTACAGTGCTGTATCCAACCGCTTGCTTCAAACTTAAACTCCAACCAGCCCCGCAATGAAACGCAATTGCGGTACATTCTCGGGTACTTTGAATAAAATTTATGTAAAAGATAACGGTAGGTATTAATACGGAAGCTTTTTTCCTCTTTAAACGCGGATGACCTTGGTTACAGGTTTTGCTGCTTGCTGGCTGTAAATAAACTGTCTGCATAATTTCAATAACATTTTACCTAAAGGTGTATTGATTATTTTGTAGGTAATCTTGAGCATCAGCCTGGCTGTGACTTTAATACACTTACTGTCTTTGAGTTAAAAATATGTCTTGACCAAGAGGGAGGGGGGGGGGGGATAAAGTCGCCTCCTAAAAAAGCCTAGCCTACTGCTATTATCCTAAGTAAAAATCTTTAATGCCAACAAGGGAGCGTCATCGCCCCGCAGAGAACTAATGGTTTACAAACTACACTTTAACACGCAGTAACTTGAAGTACTAGAATTCCTTTCTATCCGGGTAGTACTTACCAGCTACAGCAAGCTGCTTTATCTTCTCCCTCAAAGGCGTCAGTTTGGCTGTAACGTCATTGTGCCCCAACAGGCCTTGCCACGGTCTCGCTGCCCAGGAACAGGCCTTTTCTCTGACCGGCACTTTAGACCCGTCAGCGCAAAGATATGCGAATTCGTCGGGGTTCTCCGATGATTGGCTGGCTGGGATGGTTCCTACTGGGAGCTGGGGAAGAGAAAAGGTTCAAGGTATAGGTACTTTTGAGTTCCAAGTTACATTTACCCAATTCATCATCATCATCATCATCCCAGCCTTTATGCGTCCCACTGCTGGGCACAGGCCTCCTCTCAGAATGGTTCCTTCACCGTAAAGCTCGTGGTAAATTTCAAATATAATTTCGCACATGAATTTCGAAAAACTCAGAGGTGCGAGCCGGTGAGGCGAGGTGGATTTACCCAATTGAGAAAGGGTAATTAAAATGCGCTCAGAAATCGTAAAGATTGAAAAAGAAAGAGACTCAAGAGCGACAAAAAACGTTATCCAGATGAGATATCTGATGCAGATCAAATAAAATCATGTGTTTGAACACAGTCTTCTATGGGAATGGGAGGTCATATTTTTGAAATGGACAAGTCTGTATGAACTTGTTTCTACGTTAACTTACCCAAAGGAACTTCCTTACATACATGACCGAGCAAACAGGGACTCTTCCACTGTGCCCTAAACAGCGAAGTGCGCCATTGCAGCTACCGAAATTTTCCGGATAGTTACAATTGTTCGTAGCGTCAAAGAACTTCCGGACATAGATGTCCTTAGTAAACGCGACCTCTCCGCCATTGTGAGCTAAACAGCGAAGAGCGCCGTCGTAGCCTGAAGTTGCCCTGGTAGTTGCATTTGTCCGAAGCATTCCACTAACTTAGTTTTTAGATAAGGTCCTCACTGAAAATCAGCGCTACGGCATGCCGTGGCATTAGGTATGCTGAGTTGGGACCTATTTAGCGTTATGTATGTCTTGCTTTTGTTCTATTGTTATGTTAATTGTGATATTTTTATGGCGTTAAATAAATGTATTTTCTTTCTTTTCTTTCTTTCTTTCACTTACCCCAAAGAACTTCCGGACATAGATGACCTTAGTGAACGCGACCTCTCCGCCATTGTGCGCTAAACAGCGAAGAGCGCCGTCGTAACCACTGAAGTTGTCCGGGTAGTTGCATTTGTCCGGGTGCTCGCATAAAGCACAGAGCTGGCTGTATTGCGCCTCTGGAATAAAGGATTGTTACAAAACTTTTCTTTAGTCAGACAACTAGGGAATGTTCTTATCTCGACAGTTTAGTGATCAGAAAGGGGTGGATGCTCTTTGTCTAATATTTTAACTAAACAAGAATATTTTTATTCATTCAATTACTAATCAATAATCGTTCACAATTAAATATAGATTAAATTAAATAAAATAATAATAATAATAAAAAGACAAAGAAAACTTACCTAAGAAACCTTAACTTAATATATCTATGTTACTATAAAAATAAAAATTATAAAAAGAACACCCCGTCCAAAAGATCTGCCTGTGGCAGAGTTCCCATGATGCTGGCCGCATTACCCCTTTGGATCGCAAGAATTAAACTTATAAAAATCATCACCCAGAAGCGTTAAATTTACAAACCGATGTACCTACCTACTCAGTTGCAGAAACGTGGTATTAAGAAACGGAAATATCCTCAGAGGGGTCCATATCGGCTCGCATACTTATTCAAAATACGAATGTAATGTTTGTCAGGATGATCATTTGTCATAACTCTTTTTTCTCTGAATCCAATAATTGTTCAGAATTTTTTTCAAACAAACCTAACCTAACTTATAGTTCTTTACAGGATAACCAAGGGATAACCATTTACAAATTTCAGAAAAATATAAGGTTTCAGGTGGAAAAAAATTATGACAAACGATGATTCGGACAAACATTACGGTATGACTAGCGAAAAGTATGCGAACTTTGGCGCTTCCCTTCAGAGAGAAGTAAAGGACCGACAAACGATAAACACCTAGACAAAGACTTTAAGCAAGGGGGGTTATAATAATCCTAATGGATGCATTGTAATTTCGAAATGCTACCACAAAGCACTGAGAAAGGGAATGCCTTAGTGCTCTTAGTAGGAATGGTATTATATTGTGACGAACCTAGAGATGCACTATGTTATGTTATAGTTACAAGCCTAAGTATAATAGAAACCTTCGCAACTGTATTTCATTTTCACATTTCAAAAATTGGATGAAAATCAGATGTAATTAAGGCTCGTGTAATATTAAATCTGACTAAAAATAGACTAAACCACCTTGGATCCTACCGTGGCATCACAAGACAGGCTATTCTAAAACCGTTAACAATTTTCACTTCGATTGAATAGCAAATAACGCAAGTAGGGACAATTCAATTAGGTAGGTGCAATTATTTTTATTTTTAAGTGACTGACCACATTTAAACTACGGAGAAAAAATACGCAAGAACGTAGTGAAAACATTCATTGTAGATGTGGGTTCCCACACAAAACCGCGAGTTCGCATCGCATTGCAAAAATTTGTGAGCCCGCAGGACGCAATGCTAAAACTCGGAGGCTAAAACCTTCGATTTGATTTACATTGTGCATTCCTGCGATATAATACCAATCCCGTAAGAAAATCGAGATACTTAAAAACCAGCCTGAGATCCAGATATCCCACTTTCTGCTACCCAAAATTAATTTATAACCGTCAAACTACATTTTACCTCGAAAGGATAAAAATCACACGTACACATGCATACGCATCCACAAAATTGTTCATTTACCATTTTAGCAGAAGTAAGGGATAAGTCCGAAAATCCGGGGATCCGAAATCACATTATTCGACAAACAACGAAAGTCACCGACGTTGCTCAGAGAATTAGTTCATTGAAGTGGCGTTGGGCTGGCCACGTCTGTCGTTGGACCGATGAACGGTGGAGCAGACGAGTCCTCGAATGGAGACCACGGACGGGAAAACGTAGTGTAGGGCGTCCTGAGCCACGGTGGACGGATGGCCTTAAGAGGATCGCTGGCGGCGGATGGATGCGAGGGGCTGAAGACAGAGTGTTATGGCGCGCCACGGAAGAGGCCTATGTCCAGCAGTGGACTGCTGTAGGCTGTAGGCTGATAATGATGATGATGAAGGGATAAGTCGCAGTAGTTACTTTAGTTCCTTTCTTTTCATACTCCTTTTTTGTTCGGCCAAAGGAACTACTGCGAAAATCCGAAGCAATAAAGCCAAGCCCAGTCTTCTCTGCCCGTGTATTCGGTCGTAAATCCAGCCGTCGCGCCCTTTAAGCTTTATCGTCGCCGCGGGGATGCTTCGGCTTGCGAAGTCTCGTTACTAAGGCATATGTGATGATAGCCTCCTTGGAATCTCCCTGGATGTAGGTTTACAACCTTATAACTACACACGTCGCGTGGTATGAGGCACTAAGTAAGTTTGGGCAATGCCGTCTGAATGTCAGGCTGCCATAAAATCGTAAGTGTGGTTGCTTTGCTCATTATTTCGTCCTTGCTAAAGGAAAAAGATCATGTGTCCAAAAACAAGGAAAAAACTAGATATACTAGGGTGCCTGTTTGGAACTTGTCTTGATCTTGGGATTTCGTATATTTTCTTTACTCAAATATATTCTGTGAATACAATTTCGATGCTAATTTTGTACTTTTTTTCACGTGATTGAGTTAAAATAACATGAAATCCCACTAATGTTATAAATGCGAAAGTTTGTAAGTCTGTCTGTTTGTTTGTTACCTCATTACGTCTAAACCGCTGAACTGATTCAGATGAAATTCTTTATATAGATAGTTCGAGTCCTGGGGAAGGACATAGGATATTTTTTATTTTGCAAAATTGCACAGTTCCCACGGGATAGCGATAAACGAATTCTACGCAGACGGAATCGCGAGCAACAAGCTATTATGTACTTAATAGAACTTTGTGTTGATCGTGTCCCGCTTAGTTAAAAATGTAATAAATGCAATGTTTGCATGTGGTGTGTGTTTCATGTATACTAGAGTTTACCCGCAGCTTCGCACCCGTAAACTATTCGATCTGGTAGTTAAGTTACAATTGAAATTCCGGGATTTTACGAAATTCCCCTAGGAATTCCCAAACTTTATAACGCGGTCTTCATTGGCGTTGTACTAAGAACAACTGTACAAATTTCATGACTCTAAACCCAGTGGTTGAAATTTCAAGATTTTATCCCTATCCCGTAGGAACATCGGGATAAAAAGTAGCCTATGTGTTATTCCAGACGTCCAGCTAACCTACTAAATGCATCTAAATCCGTCCAGCCATTCTAGCGTGAAGAAGTAACAAAAAAAATCCCGTGGGAATTCCCAAAAATTACATCGGGTTTTCATTGACGTTGCATTAAAAACAACCATGCCAAATTTTATGAATAAGCTCAGCGGTTGTTATTTCGAGATTTTATCCCTATCCCGTGGGAATATCGGGAATAAAAAGTAGCCTTTGTGTTATTCCAGACGTCCAGCTATCCACACACCAAATTTCATCCCAATCCGTCCAGCCGTTTTAGCGTGAAGTAGTAACAAACACACACACAAACTTTCGCATTTATAATATTAAGTAGGATTGCAAGGAAAATATTAATTGAATACGCTACAAAATATACCTACTTAAGCATTCTAAACAGTTTTTTTATCATCTAATCAGAGAACATTAATTCTAAACAGAGAACTTACTCCATGCCGAGTTGGTCCTCTGATCGGGCGACCAGTTGCCAACGATGCAGGACTGTTTGAAGAATGTGGAGAACGCCCGCAGCTCGTTCTCTTTCGGGGAGTAGTGGGGGTCGTTCATTTTGGGGAACACGTTGCGTTTCATCAGCATCGTTAGAGGTATCTGTTGTTATCAAAAATACATTAAATTTACTGTAGAAGTATCAGAAGTATGCACTATGAACACCCTTAACCCTGTTAAAACCCTTAATCAATTTTCAACTGTTTTTGTATTTGAGGTATTGAGTTTTATAACCGACTTCAAAAAAGGAGGAGGTTCTATGTTCCAATGTTTGTATTTTTTTTAAAGGGAACGTATTTGAATATCGAAAGTTAATATAAATATATCTAGTGTTAAAAAGTCGACGGTCAAAATATCGAAAGTAGGTTAGGTTAGGTAAGGATCGATATTTTGACCGTCGATATTTTAACTATCGATATTTAAATTTTCAATATTCAGATACGTGCCCATTTTAAATGACAATGCCCCCGTCATTTGTCATTGTCATTTATCAAATTTTATAAGTTGGTTGGGTTATTATTTAATTTTATTACCTTATAACCAACGTTTCTGTTGACCCCGGTGTGGCAGGACTTCAAACCTTTCAGCTGGTCGAGATTGTTCACAGGCAGGTCTTTGTGGACCACAATGACAGCTTGGTACCGGAATTCCGCTGCGAAGAATAATACCCTTTGTAGCTCATAGTTGTCGAGAAGTTGTGAATGAAGATTTTTTGTAGGTAGTAATGCATAATTAATCTTAATTATTAATGGTTGCTAAGGACTGAACACACTTGGTCGGTTGTGACGACATCATAGGCCTAGATTACCAGAAGAAGAAGAAATTATGAAGCTTTGAACAATAACAACACTAGGTACATTTTAGCAGACGGCTGAGTTAGTTTGACCAAACGTACAGGCCCTGTACTACGAAGTACGAACTTCGTATCTATCTTGCCGTCCCACTGACGTTAATATTATTTAATACGAGAGTGAGAAGGATGGTGCGATAGGAACTTCGATATTTCAATTTCGTAGTAGCCCCCTTTTCTAGATGCATATAAGTTTAATTTTCATAAAAAAACAAACCTTTACATTTATTCCTGCAAAAACAGGTCAACTTTCAAATTCGCCACGTCACACGATCCGAATCATTTGGAATAGAACCATTCATGAATGAAAATGTGGCCTCAGGTGAATTAAGTAGCTTCTGCAGCGTTTATCCGGGTTTAAAGCCGGTGAACAAAATTAACTTCAAAATCGCCGTAATAAAGTTGCGTTTACCGTGAAAACTGAGCCCATTACCATGAATAAACGGACTGAAAGATATGCAGGGAGCGGTAAAATGTTATTAGACGAACTGAACCGACCGCTGGGCGAAAATAGAAAACGATATCATTTGCAAAATTTGCTTGTGTTTCATCAACAGATTTATAGAAATAAAAAGCGGAAGTGGACTTAAACTATACCTATGGCTGTTCACTAGGACTGGGCACAAAAACCCGTGTTTTCTTCAACATCGACTTCATGTTTTTAAAGTTATATAAATATTAAAAGCAGATTCTCATTGATTTGTGAAAGGATTTTATAGCAACCTAACTATAAATCAATCTTTGCATTTTTTGTCTCGTGCTTTCGTAAGTTAAATATGCGTCATACCATTGACTTGGCTTTATAATATCTTATAATAATAAACGTAACTATTTCACTATCAGTGCCCTTAGTGTAAGTTTTCGGTTACAAAATACGTCGCGATCGCGTTCGCGTAAAATCTCAATTTGTATGGAAACACGAACATCGCAAACGTTCCGCTAGAGGCGCTGTTCGTGTTTCCCGATCGAGGCGTATTTTGTAACCGAAAACTTACACTAGGGGTACAGAAGCGTTAAGCTCGTTAAATTTTTCACCAAGCCCTCTGGCAATGTTCCATTTCCCGGTGGTTTGTTTACCTGTCCCCATTTCTTCAGCGATTAAGCCCTCATTAGTAAAACAATCACTAAAAAGCCCTTGTCCATTGTGTGGACGTGTGCTTCCCAAGTGAATTGTATTTTATTGGATCACGTAATCTTTTACGAGTATTTCTGTTTGCATGGTATTAGGTGCTTTCGGGATTACACGGGCTGCGCTCTAAAATGAAATTGGATTTCAGATGGCGTGGGTAGATGCAATGAACGTAGGATTAATGTAAATAGCAAGTAAAGATGAACAAATTTGGTAACAAAAGCATTCGTAAACGTTCGCAGCGCGTAGTAGGTACAAAAGTGTAAAAGCAATGAATGGGGATTGAATGAGGGTTTCTTTACGGATGAAATATCGCTAGATGGCGTTGGTATCGAGAGGTCCGTTTGAAGTTATCGTCTTGTTTGTGATTGGCTCATTCAGATAGCTCATGATAATGAATCAATCACAGACGTAATGCAAATGTCAAAGTTGTCAAACGCACCTTACGATACCTACTAGCGCCAACTAGCCAATCACAGACTCCTATTCCTATTTATAGAACAGCCAGGGCCGGATTTAGGGTTGGGCATCCGGGGCTACAGCCACGGGGCCTTCACAAAAGAGGAGCACCCACAATAGAGACTTCCGAATTTTTGCAAGCTTTTATTTAGTTTCACCTGTCCCGTTGTCTGTCTGTCTGTAATCAAATATTGCAAGTTAAATTTGACCAACTTCCAGTAGGTAGTCAGATTGACTTAAATTTGGAAAACTTATGTAAATCGCGTGACAATGCAATAATCTACTAGTGGCATCCTGGTAGTCCAGCCAGGATCGTCTCCGTAGGACGGAACTCTATTCAACGGTTAATAGCATCGACTTGAAATTTGGTATGCAAATGTAGTTTGAATGACAATGCAAGGAAAATTAACAAAAAGTACAGTCAGCAAAAAAAAGTTTGTATTAAAAATGAAAATTTTATGGTTAGGTACTTTCAAGTTCCAACGAGTAAACACTAGCAAACAACTTTTCCTTTGATATTTTTTTTTCACTGTTTTATCTTTACCTATAGTAATTTGTACAGTTGTTCATTTTATTTGGAAAATAGCTTTTGGGGGCCTCCACTCCTTTGTTGCCCCAAGGCCTCCAGACCTCTTGCGCTGAGAACCTGTTGTTCAATGTCCTAGACACTATAATAATTATGAGCTGGAAAAAGGATGTACCTAAGTACTTATAATAATCTAGTAATACGTAAGTAAATTATCTCGTACAAAATGTAGTATCGATATTGCTAAAATATGGTTTAAGAAGCCGTACTGATAATGTAATATGACAAAAAACTAAGTGTCACTACACATAATAATACAGTATGAAAAGGATAAGATCCATGAAAAGTATAAGTAGATATTTTAATCTAGTAATATCGTAAGTACCACAATTATCTCGTACAAAATTTGTACGTATGTATCGATATTGCTAAAATATGAGTTTAAGAAGCCGTACGCTGACGAATAATGACATCTGAGGATTATTGTTTGATAATTTAGCATGGAATACGGATTTGAACATATAATAGGTACTAAAATAATTATATATCTATGAAATACATTCTTTATCTTCCTTGAAGCGGATTAAATCAATTAATCTAATTTCATTACGATCTCAAAAATCAGTGCTACCTATTGAAAGTGGTAAAATCATGCCCACAGGACGTAAAAGATCTTATACAGCCACTGCTAAAGTCAAATAAAACTTATTGTCATTGTCATTATACAATTTGTAAACAACTGTTTCGATACAATGCAAGAATCGAACCCAATAATTTCCGGTTCATTGTTCAAACTTTCTCCTATTCAAATGTCATATAACCGATAAGCTGAATGTAATACAAAAGATTTTTTGTACCCAACCTCATATAAAGCTTCATCGTAATATGTTTTTATAGGTATCAAGATACAGATTGAAGTTATGTAAGATATTTCGTTTGCGTAATGGCAAGTCATAGCGTCTGTCAATATGGTTATAGTACATTATGTATCGTATCGTGTCTGAGGAATTGTTTGATATAATATCACTTTAGAACAGCTTGCAGGACATGTTGAAATATTTTTTCAGAAAAAAATCCTTCAGACTGTCCATTAGTATTTGATTGCTAGTCGATTTTCTAAATTATCACCGTTTTCCTAACCCTGATCAAAATTTTCAATGTTTTCTGTTTTGTTAATTTTTCAATTGATGATCTTAGTTTTTTTTTCTTAGATTTATAGTCTAACTGATAAAGATTTTATGCTTGTAAAAAAAGAGACTATTAAAAAGAAAACATAAGGTAATCTGTATATAAAGAATTTTGTTCACGCTAGAGGTAACAACGATTACCTACTAAGTATTTTGCTATTGTTCAAAAATATCTTGACGAACTAAATGCATCATCAAAGTCTAGTTTAATATCTTAGTTCTACAAAACTTACTGTTTTATATAAAGACTTACGTTGAGCATAAGTAAAGACGGATGGGTAACTAGAGATAGATAGCTTTTAGATCTCTACGGTAGCGAAACTTCACAAACAAGCGAGTGCTTAATTTAATCAAAACGTTATTTTTAGGCAACTCGAAGTGAATACCTCAAAGGATTACGACATCTAAGAAGCAGCTCAAACTCCACATTATTCAAATTATCTCTGTGACTAGATATTTCTCAGTAATACAAAGGATCAGCGAAGTCCTATCTCGAGCAAGCGAAGAAACTTGACGATTTAATTAATTCAGATAAATGTATTGTAAAGTTCTTAATCAAATTAGCGAGTTTAAATGAAATTGATGCGCTCAGTCGAAAGTACTTTTTATGGTAATTACTGGACAGGGCAAGGATATTTATTAAATGTGGGGACACTGTTGAATAAAAGCAACAAAAGGCCAGCTAAGTATCATTAAGAACCATGTTGGAGATCTGTACCCAGGTCTGGATGTTTCACAGTTAGACGGCTATGAAAATATGCGATCGCCATTAATTGGTAGACACATACAAATTTTTAGCTATATACGCATTTTTTGAAAATAGACACATTTAGCCGATTTTAGCCACACGAGGGTGGAAAAGCATCCTAATAAATGTTACTTGCCTTATTTTGTACGCCCGAGGTCTTTGTTTCAGTTATAAGAACGTTAATCTGTCGAAAATGTAATGAATGTTTAGCGAACTTCCCGTTTCGTTAATAATGAAGAATGTTTTCGCAGGATTGTTTGGAGCAAGTCGCGAATAAACATAACTTATGCGCGTTTGAAGTGTGCAGAGTTTTGTTCGGAAAGGGGTTTGAAGGTGTTAATTGCTTTGTTCAATATTTGTTCAAGTAAACGACGTTTGGTAAAATGGTGTAAGTAATTCAAATCAAAATCAAAATCAAAATATTTTATTTTCGGATAACTGAGTAGATCCAAGTATTCAAAGTCAAAATATCTTTATTCAATTTAGGCTACAATAAGCACTTATGAATGTCAAAAAAAAATCTACCACCGGTTCGGAAAAACCTCTGTTGAGAAGAATCCGGCAAGAAACTCAACAAGGTATATTTTTTTTAAACAGATTTACAATATTATTAAATGATATATATATATTATATATATATATATATATATATATATATTAGTGTATATTGTTAGAGTATACAATATTCTTATGAGACTACTAGTGTTTACCCGCGGCATCACACACTTAAATCATTAGGTCCAGCAGCTGAATTGCAATTCCGGGATTTTTAAAAATTCCCGCAAGAATTAAATCGTTGTTTTCGTTGACGTTACATTAAAAACATTCATGGTCAAATTTCATGACTAAGCCCAGCGGTTGTTCCGAAATTTTATCCCTATCCCGTGGGAATATCGAAATAAAAATTAGGCTATGTTTTATTCCAGATGTCCAGCTATCTACATACCAAATTTCATAACTCTAAGCCCAGCGGTTATTAGTCAGAGATTTTATCCCTATCCCGTGGGAACATCGGGATAAAAAGTAGCTTATGTGTTATTCCAGACGACCAGCACCTACATACCAAATTTCATAACTCTAAACCCAGCGGCTGTTATTTAAAAGAAAATAAAGAAAGAAATAAAGAAAATACATTTATTCACAACACAAGACAACAATATTATTAGGTACAAATAAACAACACAAAGGTATATTATGTGTCATATTTAGATATTTTATCCCTATCCCGTGGGAATATCGGGATAAAAAGTATCCTATGTTTTGATCCAGGTTATAAACTAACTTTTTGCCTCATCCAAATCCAAACTCACACACTCAATCACTCACAAACGTTCACATTTATAATATTAGTAGGATGGTAGTACGCAGATAAGATATATTATCAAATTACATTAATTTCCATGACATTCATGTACACTGCCTAATTAATTAACGTGTCTTGCCTTGGTTAATAGTCGCTTCAACAATCTTAATGAATAAAGTTGTTCATTAAAATGAGGAGTAAATCGACAAGTTAAAGAAACATGACTAATGAGGGGTAATCAAGCTTGTTTGATTATTTCTCTACTATTTTAGTGTCATCATCAAAAGTTTTTTTATATCTCGCGTGTTTGAATCCGTCGCTGCTCTCAGGATTCTAACCTAGAATCACTCGCTACGCCCGTGATTCAATTATAGAACCCTTCACTTACTCAGGATTCAAAATCAACACTCGCTTGCTCTCTTGTTGGACAAATAACTAAAGCTAACGCGTTCTATAAAATGGTCTTGAATAAAATGCATTTGGCCAAATAAAATATTTGTGAAACAAAACATTTGTATTTTTTTTCGCGTAATTATAGGATATCGAATATAATATAGCTAACGTAACTCACCGTCCGGTTCGTCTTCAGTCCTGTATTCTTGAAAGAGAACAAAGTCTTGGTTCGGTATGTTAGTCGCCACATACATGTCTTCAGGGTCCACGGGCACCAAGTCCGCCTGCCGCTGCTGCACTTGATACAGACATTCTACCCTGAGGAAGTATTGACCTGATCAAGAGCTGCATTCAAGAGGATTGTGAAGTAAAACCGAAAACTAGCCTTCTCATACAGTACAATACAAGACAATGACTCTTTATTGTACACCACAAATAGTAAGCGATGCAGAAAACAGGTATACAGAGAGAAAATTATCGCTTAAAAGCGATCTCTTTCAGAAAACTTTTTTTAATAGAAAGAAGTTTCAAACAAAAGGTTAACGGTTTATGACCACTAAACGTACTGAATTTAACCTTTTTTTTACTTTTTTAAACCAATTTTTGATAATGTTGTCAATCAAAACACAATTAATTAAAAACACAATGTCTGATACCTATCAGTTTTGTATGACAATAGTAAATCTTGAACTTTTATTTATTTCCACACTAACAACTATCTACTATGCGGAAGCTAAGCCTAAGACAATGTTGTAACTATTTATACCATTATGTTACTTATTATTATAAATAAATAATAAATATCATGGGACACTTGACACCAATTGACTTAGTCCCAAACTAAGCAAAGCTTGTACTATGGGTACCAGGCAACGGATAAACATACTTATATAGATAAATACATACTTAAATACATATTAAACAACCAAGACCGAGAACAAACATTCGTATTGTTCATACAAATATCTGCCCCGGCCGGGGATCAAACCCGAAACCTCAAGCTTCGTAGTCAGGTTCTCTAACCACTTAGCCATCTGGTCGTCAAATTTGAATATTGATGACTTAAATAATTAGTACAAGAACAAGAAAATAAGTCAATGAAATAAATCAATAATGTTTTCCGCTATTCGACCCCATCGCGTGCAGTGCCCGCTTCTGCTTAGTTTATTTTAATATAATAATTTTTACATTACAATACAGTAAAAAATGAAACGTACACTCCTGGATTTAGTGTAGACTGATAAAATATCAAAAATTGATCAAAATCGGCCAGCATTTAGAAGGTGGAAACCATTATTGCCGTTTGTATGAGAAAACATGACCTTAATCTTAATGTCTAACTACTACTTAAGCACACTATACCGAAGATACGTGACCGAAATTCCGTGGATAATTTTACGACACACAAATGCGTGGAAATTACGCGACAGAAATTCGGCTCGCACTAAAATAGGTGATTAAAAACTTCCATAAGATAACATAAACATGAAAATAAATTCCATAGAAGTTTATGTAAGTACAATAAAATGGTATTGGGCGTGCGACGGCCTCGGCAGTAATGTACTATTTCTCAAACATGACACGAAATATTGACGGTGTGTTACACTCACTCACTCCAGCGGCCTGCAAAGGGATTTCATACAACTTTGCCGGCCGCTGGCCGGCAATGCGACCATCTTTTATTTCAACGCGCGCTCTGCAGCCCTTGTCCGCCGCCAGCAGCCGCCGCGTCAGCATCCAGCGCGACGCGCCGCGCGCGCACACAACAGGTTCTGCCAGCTTGATTTCTTGTTTTTTTATTTTATTTCATGTCATGTTTGAGAAAAGCACTATACAAGCCTGGGCCCGTACGTGGGGTTCCAACGTTCTCCTAGTTCCCGGCCTCTACAGTAATGTACTATTTAATTCCAGTAGTATCGTAGTCTTCTGCCTTCTTTGTCCCGCTTTTTTAAAACTTTTTCAAAGTAAGTCCAATGTGACAGGGCACGTAACCAGTCAGCCAACAATTGGGCTTTTTTCCGGCGTAAGATGTTCATTATAAACTGTAATTATTTTAACATAAGAGTGAATTAAAGCGTTATTTGATTTTTTATTTAATTTACCTGTCTCTAGCGGTTACACATTCCAATGCCGCCTTGCTTTTGGTCTCCACCTCCAGCATGGCCTGGCAAGCTTTCAAATGCTGCACAGGAACACATATTTTATCTGTGGACAAAATTATTTCTGTAATCTTTGTAAAATTGGTTTAAAGCTGATTTGCCGCATTGCAAAAAAAAACAATGTATTATTTCACACGCGTATTTCAAATTATTTAATAATTTAAGACACACTAAGAAATGAAAGATTAATAAACTTCGATTGATCCATGAACTTGATTAAGTGCACCTTTCATTTCTTTATTTTGCTTGAGAAAACTTTTATTGATAGAATAATATGAAAGGTGGATTACAATTAACAAACTAAAACTACATTAAAATTAAAAAATATATAATAAATCTAAAAATGCGCCCTGCGGCATGGTATAAAGATGCTGGCAGCATTTCTCCGCTGGATCGTAAGAGTGATCCGTTGAGCGAGGAAACTGCCAGGTTTTCAGTCTTCTATGGTATTCCTGAGTCTCTTTGATAAATCTTTGAACAGACTCGAGGGCGCTACGGACCAAGGGTCTCGATGCCGAAAGGTACAAAATTATATTCGGCAATTTCACGTATCATAATATGTGGAAGCTTGATTAATTTGTTAATGTTTTCTTCCAAGAGCAGTAAGTGTACGTACGTAAGGTGTGTGTAGATAGCATATTATATCCTGTGAATATACCCTATAATATACGAAACGCAAGGCAAGAAAGATACGGGTAACAAAGTCGACTATATATCCTTTAACCGTCCGTTATTATATTACCTATTCCCTTGCGAGGTTTAATAGTATTCACGTGGGTACCCCAAATTATTAATAGGGTACGGTACGATACCGGATTCGTTAGCGGGTACTATTGTATATTTTATGAGGCAAGAATGCTCCAAGATTTCGGGTTAACAATGTAAGTTGGTCGACCATCACATGTGGGGTTTCATCAATGGTTTCTGAGAATAAATACTTATTTCAAGATGCCTACTGAGATATAGGTATGTGCATATACGTCGATTATTCATATATCTGTATAATATTGTATAATATTTGTGAGATAATTTTAATTATAAATAATTATGTAAAAAACCATTATAAGATACCTAAGGCTATTTATTCGCGCACAGGTAATTTTTAGTCACGGGGCGATAGTCATATTTCTTTATTATTGCACCGGACTGCACATAAGGACAGAGAGATCCAACTGCCATCGTCACAAAATTATAGTCCGTGCGTGTCTAGCTGAAGTGTGATTATAAATGCCCCTAATGTTTTTTTATTACTGGCCAGTATTAAACAGTGATCAAATTGTAGAAAGGAGATTTTTAAACGGAGTTTTAATCCTACTTATATTATAAATACGAAAGTTTGTGTGTGTGTGACATAGTTAAAGATACAACCTTGGAATTAAAGGCTTTAATCAGCTAAAATATGTGAGGTACCGAATTGACAATACTTTGCGACAGATATCAATAGACAATATTATGTCATTCACCCCCCTTTCTCCTGCAAATTTTTAATATTAAAATAATAAATAAATATTTAAATTGTACCAGATCGAATAGTTTACGTGTGCGAAGCCGCGGGTAAACTCCAGTGTCAAATAAAATATTTAGATCAAGACTAAAATTAGAACACAAATAACTCTTATCATAATTGTTATGTGTATGTATCGAATAGTAATTGCACTTGCGTGATAATCATTATGTAAAACAAGAACTTGACTATAATAAATCGGGTGCATCCCCCGGGAAACATCCACCACGAGCGCTGCAGTTTCCCGCTTTCACTATCAAACGGGATGTCCCGGAAGCAACGGGAATCCCGGACATTCGATTCCTTACCCCGGAGATCACTCCATCACTGTCCCGGAGGAAGATACTACTTTAAACTCGTTGGCATGAAATATTAACAACACTCAATCTTATTAGTAGTAGGTACTCGTAAATAAAACATTATTGTAAACATTGATTAAAAATTTAAACAACACTGTAAGTAATTACTTTGCTACATTTTGATTGAATGTTTTCATCGTTTAAAAGTAATTGAAAGAGTTTTGTTACACAACTTAAAAATACTGGCCGGCTATACATTTTCTGCCACTAGATACTAAATTAATAAGCTTGTGCCCTATAAAACACCTTTAAAAAACACATGCTTTCAGACAACGGAATAAGCCCGGTACGGTAATCTGCCAATTAAAAAAACACTAGGACAATGCGGTCCACGGTTGTTTTCATCGCATTTTGTCAGTAAATAAAAAACTAATCTGAGTAAAAAACGTACATGCTGTTTTGCAGTGCGCTCCGGTCAGGGCCACCAACACTAGGAGATATTTCAATGTCATGGTCCACACAGCCGATCAAGTCAGCCACAAGTCCACACTAGCGTTACGAAGACTGATATCTTCTTTTATATTCAACTTATGCGTTGAGCTATTCCATTTATTGACACTGTGGCAGATCGGTGACTCAGGAGCGCTTGTCATTTGTAATTTAAATCGGGTTTTAAAACACTGTGTTCTTCTGTGTCGGGATTTAAAAGAGCGTGTATTTTGATTATTATAGGTACAGCCAGAACTTGGTTGACAGATGGTCTTATGCCATATAAGCAGATTTGTTTACACGACTGTGCAAGGTTTTCTTTTACAATAACTGATTTTATTCTTTTGTCAATGTGAACACCTAAGTAGTCGCCGTAAGTCGCTCGCCATCAAACGTAGCAGTTTGACGAGAATATAAATAATGTGTTTTACTTAAGTTCTAATTTGAATATATAAATAAATAATAAAAAAGTAGGTTATTGAGACTGTTGAGTATGCTATGTTTAATTCACTCTTTGCTGATCCGTAACTAAATGTTCCTCACATTCACTTAATTAAAGGTTGACGGGTATAGTTCTCTTAAAAGGGACAAATTCACATGACACTTGTGACGGTTCTGGCGGAAAATCATCGCTGCTGGCGTTTAACGCCTCAGCTTAATGCTGAGTCAGCGACCGTTTCGCTTTTGCGGGGGGGGGACACAAAATTGTGTATTAAGTGTTACTATTTTCATGTGCTTTCATGTTTTTTTTTGGTTTATTTGTGTAAATTGTATTGTATTTGTGTGTCTTCCGTATTAGTGAATAAATGTCTTCTTTCTTTCTTTCTTCTTCTTTCTATATTAACGTTTGTCGTTTTTACAAAAAAGTTTACATTCTATTTTTTTATATGGATATTCGGACGTTTCTTAATGAAGAGATATTTTATTTCATCCTAGAACTAATTAACAATCAAAGCATATGGTCTACAAAGATCTCATCGTAGCGTAATATTTTTAATACGAAAGATATAAATTAGTACTCGGAGTGCGAAATACGTCACTGTGACAGTACATATACCTACCTATCAAAATAAACAAGGTAATGTTTTTCTAAAAAGAGAAGCATTTTTCATAATTACAATGATATCCACATATATTACACGATACTTATCAATAGGTATATAGTTGAAATTAACCACTTTCACTTGATCCATATTTTGTCTTTAGTTCTTTTCAAATAAATCCATCACCTATAAAGGCTAGCGCGCACGAACGAGATTTAGGGGCTGTTTCACTATCCATTGATTAGTGTTAACTGATGGTTAAATGTGTATTCGAACAAAACAAATAGAGACGGCATCACATTTAACCGTCAGTTAACACTTATCCATGGATGGTGAAACAGCGTCTTAATCTATTGTTTTTCTAATTTTAAAGACAGAGAGATCTGACTGTCGCAGTGTCAAAAAGTACCCTGTGTTTTTTTTTAAATAATACGAGTACTTAGGTGTGTTAGTTCCACAAATATTTACAAAGTAAAAAAAGCAGAAAACTTCTTAAAAAGACATTTGGCATGGTAATAATATAAAGCTCGTGTTAATATTCGCCTCGCGCCCAAATTACAAGAGGATTGAGTGTCGCTGCACGTTTGCTGTGTTAGTGCGTACCTGCCTCGGTTAAATAATTGCCTTGATTAACATTTTATGGGCTTGGAGACAATTTATTAGGATAGCGACGAAAATAAAAGTAGAAACACAAATAATTAACATAGCTACACAAGTATACTTAAGCAGCTGATCAAAATATTATTAATATTACGTACCACAATTGTTTGGCGTACCTATTGTGGAGTGGATAGAATTTTTTTTGTATGTGTGTCAATCACATGGCGTTGATGGTACTTCAGAATTCGTTTAATTATTCAGTTACAAAATTCAAATCATGATGTTAAAATGAATAAAAAAAGTTTCTTGTCACAAAATGGCTGCCATGTAGGTAACTTGTTAAACAAAAATATACCTAGTAAAAAAAGAACATAAACATGGAATAACATAGGTACAAGAAGCAAACTTGTCTAGTAAAAATTTGGCTTGAGAGTACTTATTTTCTTTCCTTAAGTATATTCGGACAGTGTTTATTCCAAGCACATATGTATTTTGATCTGGCTGTTCGCTCACAATCCCTATGACTGATCCTTTTAAAAAAAAACTTTCGTTTTTATTGAATGTATTGAATACGACAATTAAATTTGGCTTTTACAGTAATTATTATAAGTATCATCATAACAATAATACTGATAGCCGTGAATTTAAATTAAAAATAATTTAGTTTTTCATTTTAAATTGAATTATTTAATATTAAAAAAATACCAATAAATATTAATGTTTTTTTTTTCGGTCAGCAGCGTGAGCACTATAAAGCACCTTTTAAAATGGCGCGCTGGTCAAAATGACGTTTACAGTAGAATAAGTTTAGTACAAGTTAAAATCACGTGTTAAGGTTAGAAATCACCAAAAATGGATTGGATTCATTGCAATAAATGTTATTCACAATTAGAGCCTGGAATTACTTTAAATCTAACATCATGTGGTCATATGTTTTGTAATAATTGTTTGGACAACGGTTTGTAACTACAATTTTCTTCAATGTTTATTTTAACGGTGGTAAAATAAGTAAGTATTAAAATTAATATTTCAACTTCAGGCCCGAAAAGCAAAGAAAATGCAACATGCCTTTTGTGTCGATTACCTTGTTCCATTATGAAATTAGTACCGGACGTAAGTATGATAATATTTGAAATAAGTTCTTACAAACTTTAAAATTTCGATAATATTTAATTGTTCCCTTTCATTCATGTTATGCCGATGTTTAATTTCATTCTTAACACACCGTTATGTTTCTTTTAATTTAGTATAAATTAAGCATTATAACGTACAATTAACTAGGCATCTCTTTTACACGCATTTACTAGCCCTATCTAACTAACAATATAATCAAATCTAATCTTAGAACATTATTTTGAGCTTAGACATGTAGGTACAAAATTCGAAAATCGAAGTTTGTATCGTGCCGTCCCGGTGACGCTAATTTTATTTCATACGAGAGTGACAGGGACGGTACGATACGAACTTTGATTTTCGAATTTCGTAGTAGCCGTACAGTATGTAGATTCAAACAAAGATTATGTAGAGCTACGAGACAGCACCGATAGAAAAAAGTGTGTATTAAAAATGAGATTTTTAACCAAATAAGTATAAGTTATATCTTAATTAAACAATAATAAATTAATCCTTAGATGAAACCCGAAGTTCAGGATTATTTCACAGAGCCCGAAGAAATAGTAAAGAAGTGTAGCGAAGTTTTACAATTCCAGAGACAACATAGAAGGCGCCTTTTGTCTTACCTCTTACAGTCGGTATGTTTTCTTGGTGGCCTAGTGGTTGGACCTATCGGCTCTCAAGCAGAGGATTGTGGGTTCAAGCCCCGGCTCGCACCTCTGAGCTTTTTTCGAAATTCATGTGCGAAATTACACCTGAAATTACCACGAGCTTTACGCTGAAGGAAAACATCGTGAGGAAGCCTGCACAAACCTGCGAGGAATTTCAATGGTGTGTGTGAAGTTCCCAATCCGCACTAGGCCCGCGTGGGAACTACGGCCCAAGCCCTCTCATTTTGAGAGGAGGCTTGTGTCCAGCTGTGGGACGTATAAAGGCTGGGATGATGAAGATGTCGATAATCCCTTATTTTTTAACTCCCGACACAAAAAGAGGGATGTTATAAGTTTGACGCCAATGTTTGTCTGTCTGTCAGTGGCATCCTAGCTCTCAAACGGATGGACCGATTTCGATGCGGTTTTTTTACGTGAAAGCGAGTTTCCTTGCGTTGGGTCTTAGCTATGTTTCATTAAAATTGTTACACTTTAGACTCTTAGGGGTTGTTTCACCATCCATTGATTAGTGTTAACTGACGGTGTAATGTGATGCCGTCTCCGTCTATTCAAACAAAACAAATAGAGACGGCATCACATTTAACCGTTAGTTAACAATTATCAATGGATGGTGAAACAGCCCCTCAGTATATACCTACACTTGATTACAGTCATAATCATCATCATCATCATCATCATTCTAGCCTATAATATACATCCCACTGCTGGGCACGGGGCTTTTCTCGGAATGACAGGTCTAGGAGCGTAGTTCCCACGAGGGCCCAGTGTGGAACGGGAACTTCATACACCATTAAATTTCTTTGTCGGTGTGTGCAGGTTTCCTCACCATGTTTTCCTTTACCGTAAAGCTCGTGGTAAACTTCAAATCTAATTTCGCACATAAATTTTCCTACAGTGAATTTGAACCCACGATCCTCTGCTTGAGAGGCCATAGGTTAAATCAGGTCACCACGACTTACCATGATTACAAAAACTTTAAATTTTTATCTTTACAAAATTTCAAACTCATCCCAATTATTCCTAGACAAAAAAGTTCTACTTGGCCAGAACGGAGCTAAAGCGTATGACAGAGATATGCCAGAAGCAACACAAACAACTCAAGGAGTGCCAGAAAACTATCAACCACTTGGAATCGCAGCTAGCCAACAAGTCCAGTAAGTGAATTCGCTTGTGAAATGTTCCCTGGCACGTGGGGGTAGCATTTAGTATGTTATTTATGTGCTTTTGTCTGAATCTGAGTTATTACTAGATGGCGTTGCCAAAAATTTCGCCATTTCTTGTAACACGATTTTAACTTCCGCTGGTAACAGTAACAGGGGGGATATTACGAAAATCGAAGTTCGTATCATACCGTCCCTCTCACTCCCGTATTAAATAAAACAAGCGTCAGCGAGACGGCAAGATACGAAGTTCGAATTTTGCACTTCGTATTCTTCTTCCCATTCCTCTCCTATCGGACGTTGGACAATATCATGTAGATTCTGCTTTTGGAGGCCGCTGCTCTAAACAAGGAAGTGTTACTGCAGTTGAACCAGTCTCGTAAATTCTTCAGCCATGAGTGTCTTCTCCTGCCCACGCTTCTCTTTCCGGCAATCTTCCCCTGGATAATAGGCTGGAGAACTGTACTTGGCGTTCCTCATCACATGCCCAAAGTAACACAACTTTCTTTGCTTGATGGTCTTTAGAAGCTCAAGGTGCTTGCCCATTCTTTGCAATACTGCCACTACACTTATGGGGCCTATAGGGCCAGATGCCTGTTTGATTAATTTATGTGTCTCTGCGTGTGTATTTATGATTTTATTGCAACTGGCTTTTAAATGATGCGAATGGCTGAAGTTTGCACATTTTACCTTCTACGAGATCCTAAAGACGCAAAAAATAATCCCAAGTTAAATATCACGACGTATATACTCTCGCTATATTCTGTCTTTGAGATAGCACACATACTCGTAATAGTTAAAAAAATACCAACGACTTTATTCAAGAACGCATAAATTAATTTAGTATCATAAGCTTACTCGTACTATTTAATTCAAGAGTATTAAATGACACTGTTAATTTAGATTAGAGTAGATTATAGATGGTTAATTTTATGCAGATGACATAACCTCCTGAGCCCTCGCGTACTTTATAAAGGACCAAATAACAGTAAGAATAACGGCTGAATGTACTTTATAAAGTACCTACAAATTGTTAATTGAATAAAGAATTCTAAGAATTTTGAAATAATATCCAAAATAACAAAGCAGGTCAACCACGTGTAGGCCCTAAGAGCTAAGTTTGTTAAAAAAAGTCAGGACTCAGGAGGACAACTTAAAAAAAATTGCATGTCTGTGATACAATACGTATTCAGGTCTGTAAGTATTTTTTTGTACAGTCATCAGCAATATCTGATACAATAAAGCGTGCATAAATATTTGATACGACTCTATTTGTAGGGCCGGTAGGACGTGTCAGATTTTTGCATGCTTCGCTGTGACAGTACCATATTTGAGCAAATAAATGACTGATTAACTGATTGCCGTATTCATCAAATAATGTACCTACATACCTGCATATATATCCTTTGCTTAAAAAAAGTCGGAATTCCCCTTAAAATTGTAGAATGCTAGGCTAGTCTGTGACAAATCGGGACGCAATATTTCAGAGTCCCCATTCAGCATCCCGATATCCCCGGGCGCTAATCTGTCGCCGGCATTCGTGCAGACAACGCCTGCTTACAAGAGAACTGCTAAGAGCACTCCTTACTCCGTAAGTAAAATTCAGAAATCAAGAAGGCCCTTACACGTAGTAACGGACGTATTTATACAAAATGGCGTAAATGCTGTAGAGATATTTTTTTAAATAGACTGGTATCCCCTTTTTCCTAGCTTGTTATTAGTAACGGCTCCAGAACCATATGCTCTTGGCCGGTTTTTGTAATTTGGAACATTAACTTCTTTAAATAAGTTAATGTTTACGTCATTTTGTTTAGAAGAGCAGTTTTTCGCCGATAACTCAAAAAACCGTATATCTATTCGATTATGTTATAAACATTTTTTTTTCTGTTTCTGTTATATTATGTGTGGAGAGAGGTTCCCCTAAAAATATACATTTTTGTTATTTTAAGTATAAACTTCGTCAATGTGTATCTTGTGGTTTTTGAAAATAATGCCTTGTGACATACGGGCAGATGCACGGCGTGCCGTATGGATGGACATGATGAAACTAGAAGGGTTCCGTTTTTGTCATTTTGAAAAACCCTAAAAATTACATAACGTCGGGGATAATGCAAACCCTTTGTCTACTATTGTGTTAGGTAAATTATATACCGCGTATCTGCATGACGTGTTCCTTATTTACTTATAGGTTAAATATTTTTCTATCGACTTTCCGCTTCGATAAGGGATAGTTAACGGGTATTCCTGATATCTATTGCTTATGTGATGTAATATTTTTAATGTATCATTGTCAGGCATATCAGTCTAACCTGGTGACCCCTTCTCGGATAAGCAAGCAACGGTCTTCGAACTACAGCGCTCAGAGTCAGGTAAATTTTATTATTTAACTTAATGATATAAGAATAGCGATGATACCACCAATAAACTGACATATTTTTAGTTTTCAATATCTATCAGGGCTAAAATTATCACCGTCATCTGATCTCGTCCTATATCCTCCTTAGTTTCTTCCTTCACTGAGTTCCTGATGTCGAGCTTAAGACCTAGATAAGAGTCATGAGTTTTGTAATTTTGGAAATAATAAAAACATATTTGAAGTTCGTTATTCGTGGAATATGGCGGTTATTCTTTTAAATTGATTTGTTCTTTATAAAGTACGCTAGGACTCACGAGGATATACGTACTACTATTGGGCATAAGCTTCTAAATGAGAGTTCTTGTGTAGTTAGAAATCAAGTAGAATTACTGACTTAGCATAACCCACGAACATTTTTTGAAATTAATGAGGTTAGTACTAGTAGCTGTTACCAGCGACTGCGTCCGCGTGGAATTCGTTTATCACTATCCCGCGGGAACTACCTATTCAATTTTCTGGGATAAAACAACCCTATATCCTTCCTCGGGACTCAAACTGTCTGTATACCGAATTTCATCTAAATCGGTTCTGCGGCTTAGACGTGAACAGGTATCAAACAAACAAACAGACTTACAAACTTTCCCATTTATAATATTAACTGGGATTAGAAAATAAATACAATAAACTAACATAAAATAAAAATACTGCGGTTTCTAAGGTTTCCATTATTGACTATCTTGTTTTCACTTTCACTACGATACGTCATCTAGGCTTGCTATCTAATCTTTATCGCTAAGCATACCGCTGTGAGTGTAGACTTTATTGTGACCATGTCGAATAAAATCTTCGCTATTACAAAGTTGGAAATCAGACGTTAATAAGTCATTGCCCGTCTCAACTGAGAGCAGCTGTCCTCAAACATCAGACATCCAATTATAATTTCATAACTGTTGAATTTCCTCCTCACTTTTGCCTTGATTTTGATTACTTTAGACAAAAGACGTAGTTTCTTCATAATAATTTAGAGACGCCGTGCGCTATTTCGCAGCTTCATTATTACTGAAATGCTTCGTTTATCCTTTTATAACCTAAGTTTTGGACTACTTTGTTACTCATTATAAGATCACTCAAGGTATTGTTACTGAATATCAGAAGTTATGGTGGAATTTATATTTTGCTATAAGTATTGTTAAATTTTGAGTTTCGAGTACGAACTCGTGACTCTTTATTGAACACAATAATCTAAGACTATAACAGTAAGCTACAGAAAATAGAGGTACCTACATATAGAGTTTTTTTTTCTAAGCTTAGCAATAAACGGCCTTATCGCTTTAGAGCTTTTATAACGATGTAGAGAAAAATATACATGTAATCTTTGATGAAATAACTGTTATAATTCATCAAAGCACGTAATACTTTTTGCGAAATTTATGAAATCTATGATTTGTCATTTTAAAAATTTAACTGCTAAGTAGAATTTGTTTTTCAAACTACATTAAAACCATTTGACCGACTTTATAGGTAAAAAAACTTTACAAAATGTTCTCTTACATGTATTAGTGTACAAAAATTTATGTCATTTTCCTTATTTGTATTTTCAACTTGTCTATCTAGGTACATGAACACTAATACAAGGAAGAGGGGACTTAAGTTACTATCTATTAGTTATCTTATCTCTGAGTTTTTGTTTCAGAGATCCAACACATCGAATAAGATTTCGTCAACGGTGTTCACGCCGCCCACTCCGGAGTCGGCTGGGTACTCCAAATTTTTAAAGAATCTCTAATGGTATTTCTAAATGTAACTGAATCAAAAAGCTATTAGCCTTTGCGAATTTTAGCAAAAAAACTGAGGTTTTTCGGCCGCGTTATATTAAAAAAATATATCATGTTATAAATGGGTTCTCAAATTTTTTAAATTACTTTTGTTTTTTGTTAAAATAGGTATAATACGCCTACGCCTGTTTCTGCATGTCTTACTATTAGTTATGGGGGCATGTCAAAGCCACAATTTTATTTACTGTGAAATAAACGTTGTTTTTATTCACTTTTGCTTTTAATAATGTTTAATTTTTATACATAGGCATGTATTTCTAGGTATAAAAGTAACCAGAGTCCGGAGTCAGGCTATTTCACGAATTCACCGCTTGTACTATCACCAGGCATTTCGTACTGCGACGGTTCAGGAAGACACTGTTCATTGAAAAACCAAATGAAATTTATGGAATAAACTACTAATTTTACGGAGAAAACTATTTGTAATGAAATTTAACAAAGCAAATCCAGATAACTCACGTCTTAAATCGAGTTTAGCTCAACATGTTTCGGGCTAATTTGTAGCCCTTCTTTTATGAGCAACGCGATTTGGCGGCTGCGGCTAAAAGCATGAAATTAGAAGCGCTTGAAGAAGGGCTACGAATTAGCCCGAAACATGTGCAGACGTGAGTTATCCGGATTTGTTTTATTAAGTATGAGTGAGTCTCACGGTTGCTTCATATTTGTAATGAAATGATGTCTCGATTAAAAACAGTTTCTGTTTAGGTAGGTATAGGTATGAGAAATTGTTATCACTGTTTCTGATTTGTCTTCTTTTAATAATAATAAGGTTTTCTGTATGTATGTTTAAATAAATAAATGAATGCATGTTACATTAATTAAAATATATTTAAATGAACACACCGTTTTCTCATTATTTTTTATCCACAAACCATTTGCGAGTTCGGACTTAGGGCTGTTTGAATTTGAAACGACATGAATAATGGATGTCCAGACGAGACAAAGCAAAATGTTTTTAAGTAAAACGAGCTGTAGACTTGGAGTTTATTAAGTATTCGAATATGGGAGAGCTAGAAGGTAATGGTCTATGTGTAATCCGTATAAACGATCGTTTAAATAACCCTTAGTATGCGGGAACTAAAAAAAGTACTGCATTCTAGTCATCTGTTTTAATAAGCATAAATTCTGCTGATTAAAATAAAAAAACAAAAGTTAGTTAGTTATTTGACATGGAGCCGCTTTTTAAGCATACCACAGGATAAATTAATGGTGCACGTATTGAGTATGACGTCACAGAAACTTTAATTTGCTGGCTACGAAGAGTGACAAAAAATACTAGTAGCGACAGGCCCCGGCATCGCACGGGTGTAATTTGAAAAAGAAGTCACAAATTAAGAAATTCTGTGACCAAAGACAGTAACTTCATTTATAACATCTTTTGTTTTAAAATTTCTGCCGCGCGAAGCCGGGGCTGGTCGCTAGTCATGCATATTATATAAAAATTATAAACCTTACGTGAACATTTAACTGACGGTGAAAGCCGCATCAATATCCGTTGGGATGTTTAGAAGGACTTTTACCTTTAGGAGGGCTGTTATCTAAAAAAATCTTAACATGAATGCCCATTCCTGTGGCCCAGATATGTTTCCCTTATATAGTTCTTTATTCTGTCGAAACTGGGGTAGGGCGAGGCTTGATTAGAAGCTTGTCGTTCTAACGAGAACACGTGTCGGGGCATGTCGCGCCATGTTCCCAATCACAAAGTTGCCGAGGCCGCTTCAGTAATTTCAGTATTGGCTTTCCAATAATTAGGGGAGAGTAGACTGACGGATTAGCTTCGTTGGAAGTGGAAGGACGGCGATCAAGTGTATGGTAAGTTAAATTCCTTACTGGATCAATTGAGTTGTCGGTACACATTATGCAACTCGGTAAGCCAAAGACGAATGTGTATATTAAATAATAGTAGATACAAGGGACTAAAACAAGCCGAGCAGAGCGAGGGTGGCTATAGTTCGAGTGGCATTATGGTTGTTTAGTCTCGCGTTGAAAATTCTACTTTTTACTTCGAATGCATTAATTACAATATTACTTTTTAAAAACGTACGCTCGACTAGTATTAGGCCATCTGTTCAAAATTCAAATAGCAAAAAAAAAATTGTTGCGCGTTTTTTTTTCTTTTATTATTTTTGAAGTGAAACTTTAAAAGCTTGTATATTTAGCCAATGGTTTCAAAATTGAAAACTATATTAAAACTAATTGGAATGTGCATAATAATATGAATTAATCCTTAATATAATGGGATAGATTCATATTCGTAATCATTTATTGTGTTTCACGAAATTAAATCGTGTTTCTTTTAATATTTTTGCACAGGTGCCACTTTGAGATTATTTCCACGCCCTAAAAATCCTCCATTCACAAATACCATGTTGGCTGTTTAGGGGTTTCCAACGTAAATTTAAAAAAACTTATCCCTAGAGAATAAAAAAGAGCTTTAGTCCCGATATGCAGAGACTAAAGTAACATTTTAAGAGCATGTGAAGTGAAAATGAATTATACTACTAATTTACGGGTCTAATTTGTAAATAATGTATAGGTAACAATTAAGCTATAATGTGTGCTATGAAAGGGATCGATCGTTGTAAGAATCTCAAAAATATTCTTAAACTTCCTTCGCTTCTAATATTTATTTCTTAGTCTTAATAAGAAATAAATATTAGGTCGGCATGACTTGAAATTTAGTGAGTACACCATCAACAAAAATACAGTCAGTGAAAAACTTGTATGTGATGAAATTTCTACCAGAAACTAACTTTACTTTCAAGATAAATAGTTTAAAGTTGCCTAAAAAATTGTCAAAAAATATATTATACTATCCTCTTTGTCTCTGAAATTACAGGCAAAATTAAAAAAAACCTAATTCTTTACCTACAGATTACAGGAACACTTATATGTAGTTTGAACATGGGAGCACAATTAAACAAATTATCTGCAAATAAAACAACAATGTCCAAAACTTCAAAAAATCGTTTATTGCCGGGTTACATCGCAGCTGTCCTAACGCCTGTGTATCGGCAGGATGCTGCCCCCCTTGTTCTGTTGGAATCCTCCACTGGCCTCCTGATGTCCATGCACAGAATGGGCTCCGAGGTTGTTGAATTTCTCCAGCTGTTCCGCTTCGCCTTTGTAGCCCTTTTGGAGGAACTCACCCTGTGGAAAGAGAAAAGGAAGTTATACGGCTTCGTTCGCGTTAACGATTAAATCTCGAGTTTGAATTGAAATTCAAACTCAAAGTAAAAATATTGTTAAAAGAGATGATGCTCAGAGTTTTCATGAAGGAGCAAGACAGTACGCACTACAGATGTAGTATTTATTTTACTCCAGAACACCCGTGACATGACGGACTACCACCACATCCACCACAGGTTCCGGATTCCGAAGAAAGGGACGAGGAGGGAGGCGGGGGCACCTATCGATGAGTACTTGAGAGAGTAGGAACGGGCGGTACGAATAACCCTCGAGCCGCCTGGCGTTCTTCCTCTCGGAGCGCTCACCGACGAGTGTCCCCTGATGTAGTATATTTTGATCAAAGTTGATCTTCCATTCTGACGCATGTGGGTAGAGTTATTTAACTTTGCGGTTAAAACGTTCGAACATTGCAACCCAGGAGCGTAAATTACGCGACACTTTTTACGCAACTCCTAACAAACTTAACTCATAAAGTAACTAAAAAACTCAAAATACGCTCGTTTGACCACAGTAGTACATCGCCATGCTACATAATATATTTCGTTGATGCAACGAACAAAAGCAATCCACTGGAGACATGAATCTACGCTCATATTTTGTGTTGCATTTGCAATGAAGTTGCTGGCAGCCGCCACAGCTACTCGTTTATATCAATGCTACTTAGGTTGATAAGTTTGAGCATATTATCATACCGTCATACGGCAAGGGACCTCCTGAAGGTCCTTTTTCAAGTACTTCAAATAAGTATGATTAAGGTTTTAGAAAATGGTATGATAATGTTATGTCCAAATGTTTGAGATCCGAAAGCAGAAGGTCACATAGTTAAAAAAAATATGGAAGTGTGCGTGTGTGTCTTACTCGTACCTTCATCAAAAACATTTTACCTAGCGAATCCAACCAGCAGAAAAAAGGCACGTACCAAATTTTTTCAGCATTTGCGTATGGTATAAACGAAACATTATGCGACATATTAAAGCAATAAATAACCCCTGCGGTGTAACGGAGGCCAAATTTCCCAACTAAAGGCTAGTAAGTAAAGGAAAGCGATATTTATAATCGTGGTATGTAATCTTTTTATGCTAATTTGACGGGTAGGTAATATTACCAAGTGACCTCCATAAACTATAGACGAACCCCTGCGTCTACTTTAAATTACAAATTTGGAAATAATTTAATCTGAGTGCTGTTGAATAAATTCGTTAATCACAATCAGAAATTTTGCTTACATTTTCTAAACAACTAAGGTAAGTACGGTTTGATATTTACATTCTTTATCTGTTTAGCTCTATTAGGGTGAGCAAGCGAAATAAGGATTCATTTTACAAGCTTTTATTTAACTTGCAAAGTATGTATATAGGTAGTCCCTCGAGTGTTGAAGTGAATGGTTACCTACACAGCTACAAAAAGAACTGATTACATAAAAGGAGAATGAATGAAATGAATGAGTTAATGTCAAAATCCTGCTGTCACTCATGCATGACATAGTCAAAACACCATAAACGGGACTTATCACGCTAAAACACACGAGTAATATTTACCTCGACGTTTCGATACTGGTTGGTATGTGCATATGCGGGTCAAATCTTGGAGGGAATCTTGGAGTCGTTCGGTTCCAGTGCGGTCGGATTGTTTTGAAATTTGGCATATTTATGTAAATCTGGTGACAGTACAAAAATCTGTTAGTGACATCTTGGTGGTTCAGCCAAGATCATCTCCGCAGAAGGGAATTCCTCTATGGCTAATGGCATCGACTTAAAATTCTGTACGGAAACGTTGTTTAGATGACAAATCAAGTACAGTGAGCAAAATAAAGCTTGTATCAAAAATTACATTTTTAACAACAAAAAAAATTGTGTGGAACATACTAGAGTAGATAGATAGATTGTTGTAAATTTTTAGAGCTTTTAAAGAGCTCATTAGGTCACGCACGGTAGGTAGGTGTACTGTAGTGACTCAGACTCAGGGTGGAACCATTTAATAATCAATTTCACTGTGCTTTTCTTGACAAAATTATGAGATGTCTACATGACATTAGTAGCACAAAGCTTCCACCCCGGGTTATGATTCAATTTGTTCGACTGTACCTATTTAATTACCACGGACTACATCACGTAGCAAATAGGACAGAGAGAGAAACATTTATATGACATCGTTGCTCACTCAAATGTGAATGTTGCTCACTTTAACGTGTATGAAAAATATGAATAAAGTTTGAGAATCTGACTTTTTTCTAACAATAAGCTGACCGTGATTGACTCCTATCTCACCTGATGTTAGTGCAGATGAGGCCAAAGGTAACTTCAATAGTTTAAAACATTAAGAAGTTACATGTTTAATGATTCATAAATGCCGTTGCTGAAAAGTAAATCAATTCGACCCGAGGCAGGCATGTACCTAATTCTGAATTTCACAAAGCTCGGTTTAATGGCAGTTGTTTTGAACTAACCTAGTTATTTCATCGCACTAAGTGCCCATCCCTAGGCTGCTACTTTTCAGTATGCCATTTACGGTCTAAGTGCCTTTGTGAATAAAGTAGATGAATCTAGAGATGTTCGGGTAAAATTTTAATACTAGGTAAATAATTAAGGTTTTTTTTAGAAGTGCGAAAATTTAACAAAAAACTATTTTTGCGTTTCTTACTCGTTAGCAAATGTACTTAAGGAATTGTACACACGATTTACGGTTCAGCAAATTCTAAAAACTTAGTACAAAAGTAGTTAGAGTATTCTCTTTTATAGTGTTGCGTTATCACCGACTGGTTTATTATAAATGCATGACTCATATCTTTAATTTAAAAATAAACTTTTGAACAACGGTTGTTCCCCCGATTTTAATTATACATCCCACTGTTGGGCACAGGCCTTCTCTAAGAGTGAGAGGCGTAGGCTGTAATTCCTTCGCAAGCTCAGTGAGGATTGGGACTTCACCCACAATACCCACATATAGATTTCCTCACAATGTCTTCCATCATCGTAAAGCTCGTGGTGAATTTCAAATGTGTCCCATTCTGAAAACCTTAGAGAAACGAGTCCACGATTTAAACCCAGCATCTTATTACCCTAGTAAAAATCTAAAGTATTGATAAAAATACTTTTAAGTTATGTTGAGTACTCATACGAGTAACTACGAATAAATATCGATATCTTTCAATAAGAACATCCCTAGACAAACTTAATTACGAGTAAGCACCTTCTATTTGAGCATAGAGCTAATTTACAATTCTTCAACTTTGTGAGTCAAAGACTCCCTTACGCGATATTACCATAACACCACTTTTTCTGTCCAGGTTTGCGAGTAGAAACAGTGTAATTTTGTGAGCTGAATATTTTACCTTAACACAAGCTCTATGAATTTGCAAGTTAAAAGTTCCAACTATAACCACTAGCAAAAGTTCTAAACTGCAATTATTCAAACAAGCAAAACTTTGGATATTACCATGCCTCTGGCATCTTAGATGTTTTAAAAGTTCTTAGTTTTTAAAAAGCTGATTAGTTATGGTTATGAGTAACTAACCTAACCAAAAAAAAAGTTGGAAAACCCTCGACTTTGTCACTTAAAAGTTCAATATCTCAAAAAGGCTTAACCGATTTTGATGAAACATGTCTAAGAACCATCGCTATAAAACCTGCTTTCAATTAAAAAAACACCGCATTCAAATCGGTCTCCCCGGTAAAGAGCTACGGTGCCACAGACAGACACACAGACTGACACACACACAGACACACAGACACACATAGCGGACAAACTTATAACACTTTTTGCGTCGGAAGTTAAAAATTCATCATCATCATCCCAGCCTATATACGTACTCAGAATGAAAGGGTTTGGGCCGTAGTTCCCATGCGGGCTCACTACACAATCGTAACTTCACACACATCATCGAATTACTTCGCAGGCTTATGCAGATTTCTTCAAGAGAATTGTCTTCACCATAAAATTCAATTGCTACTCGTGGTAAATTTCAAATATAATTTCGGAGATGGATTTCGAAAAACTCAGAGGTGCGAGGTGGGGTTTGAACCCACGGTTCACTTGAGAGGCTGTAGTTCGAACCGCTAGGCCACCATGGCTTCGCTTCGGAGTAAAAATTGACAAATTTTAAAACATTCTTTACAAAATCTTACTTCATTTTATAAAAAGTATATATGGCAAATCATTTATCATGCTTTTCCAATGCATTTTGGAACGTATTAGCCACTTATGACAGTTGCTATAGATGCAACCACACACGACTATAGGCGTATGTAAGCGGTGGTGCAGTTGGTAGCATGCTCGGTGGGTATAGTCCAGAGATGCGGGTTTGTGTCCCGTCCGTCACACCCGAAAACTTTTCGTTTTTATAATCTCAATCTCTTACCTTGTTAGCCTTGGAGTCGTCAATCTTCTGTTCGGACACATGGTGTCCCTCTTTGCCATGGGCATTGGCATCCAGGATCTTCTCTTCGTGCGCTCCCTTGAATCCTTGCTGCGAATTCTCACCGAAGGACCCAGCGTTCTGGCCAGCAATCTGAGAAAATAATTGATACCTACTGTCAGTTTTGAAATATAAAAAACAAAAGAACTATTCATATTTCGAATCAAAAACAAAAACCGAGCAAGCTGCGGCAATGCTGACGATGACAGCAAACGGCTTAAAAAAATTCCAGGCGTCGTATATAATAGAGTCAACCATTATGATTTCTGAGCCACCGTACATTCGTACAACCTTATTTTATTTTACTCGTTTATTATACTCGTATGTACGATAATGTGTATGTGTAAACTAGTCCTTCCTTCTTTCTATAAAAAGGTTGGCTGGAAGAGATCACTCTTAAGCGATAAGGCCGCCTATTGCTTACCTTGTAATTTTCTCTGTGTACCTGTTTCCTGTATCGCTTACCATTTCTGGTGTACAATAAAGAGTAATTGTATTGTATTGTCTTGTCATAACGGACTTTAGCTCTGTCAATCTTTTTATAGTGAACTATGTCAACGTTGTGAACCCTAATGTTTGATACAAAGAAGAGAAGATGGACTTCCGAATGTATCAAGAAACAAATGAAAGAGAGTAAAAACAAAATGAACAACCACACAAACCTTATGATCAGCCTCGTCGTGAGCCTCGTCGTAGAAACTCTCGGTTTTTTCTTCTTCGTTCTTGCTACTAGAGGTCTTGAAACCCTTGCTCACGTGACCTTTCTTGTGACTCTTTGCTTTCTTTAGTTGCTCTTCATTGGCGCCTGGAAGTTAACGTTATTAAGATGGGTATTTAAACTATGAGTTAAAAGTAAGGCGCTTTGATTTGAGACCCAATTTGACACAGTTAATGCCTGTATTTCAGATACAAATCAAAATTTAGTTGACTTGAGCGCAATTGGAATATTTGGAAACTTGAACAAATTGGGTTAATTTATAAGTTACGTCCAGAGTGAGTAATATTAATCTGGCATATTATTATGTAGAAAAAAAATAATTGAAACAATTAGCATATATAACGTCTTAAATAATCTTAATTAGCATTTATGGTTAAAAACTAACCGTGTTTGTCAACTTTCTGGCCACCCTCATAGTATTTCTCGTCTCCAGCTGCCTTTTTCTTCGCTTCTTCATCCTTGTAAAAACTGGACTCTCCTTTCGCAGCCGCTGCCGCCGCAGCACCCTGTTGGTATCCCTCTTGCCCATGTTTCACTTCTTCCCCAGCTTTCTTTTCTAGTTTCTCCAAATTCTCGCCAGCTCCTTTCTTCTGCGCGGCATCATACGCGTTCTTATCCACGTATCCTCCACCCACTTGAGATTGTTGGATAAGTGGATGGTACAGAAGACCTCCACCTAACCCAACACCGCCAACCCCAAGACCCGCTAGACCTGGATGTATCAAGCCTTGGCCCACGATCCCTTGACCACCAATACCTCCCCCAATGCCACCTCCAATTCCACCAACACCTATTCCTCCTCCTACATTACCAACTCCGCCAACCCCACCCAAACCACCAAGGCCTCCGATGCCAATCCCTAATCCTTGTCCAATGCCGACGCCTCCGAGGCCTCCGATTCCACCAATACCCAAACCTTGGCCGTAACCGATGCCACCAACACCGCCAACCGTGTTCAAAACTTGCGAAGCTGCGCCTTCGATCTGTTCTGGGTAATCCACACTTTCTTCCACTTCATAAGAGTTAGATAACGGCAGTCCTGATTTTACATCACTGCCGAGTGCATCGAGGCGTTCCTTTACGTAATCGTATGGTGTCTTCTCTTCTGCTAGCTCCACCTTGTGGAACAGCTGCGCTGATGCTGACGTCAGCGCCAAGAGGGCGAAGGTGAAAACCGTCGACATGTTGATGTGACCGTTGAACGACTGATGCCATTTCGCTATTGCAGTGTTTATTTATAGTATGAACGAATTTGGTGGAACGAAATGGTTTTTGCTTTTGTGGTTTGGTGTGATAGTTTGGCAGGTGGCACGGGCCCGCGTCCGGTCGTTTCCTTCCTGTGGTATTGTTTTAACTGGAGTTAATGAGAACGATACAGTACTTAACAATAAGGTGGCGGAGACCTTGCGTTCCAGTCCAATGGCGGCAGCCGACTCGTTTACGCAAACGCCGCTATGGGCGACACGTTTTCTCGACAATTTCCAAGTTAGTAGATACTAACTATATTCGAGATATTTCCAAAATGGTACAGCTTCAAATGTTGACTAGCTAAAAAGATCCGAAATCTTCTGAAATCTTCCGTAGCGCGGTCGTATAAATTTATTAACAGCGGAGTCATCTAGGTGCATAAAAATATCTGTATACGCACTTACGCAATTGACAACACGATCGTGTTCAGACATTTAGTTTTCTGAACACCTAGACAGTTCCAATGTTCATCATGGGGACTGTACGTGTACGCTGTCGAATTGAAATTACTCCAAAGGGCCCAAATATAAAAATTATAATAAGTTGTCCATATCAAAATGTACTTTTTGAATCAATTAATGTTATTGTTGTTGGTTTTTGAATCAATTTATGTTTTTAAACGTTTCGCAGTACGGCGATAGGTTAGTCTACCGGTAGAGCCCTTTAACTGGTGCATAATTAAAATATAGGATATTGATTTTAAGTTTTATAATAAATTCTATCGATATATAGTTAAAATATAATAAATGTATTATTGGGATAAAATATATATAATATTAAACTAAAAAAAAACATATAGGTAGATCGTACTCCGCAAAGGAAACGATATGTATGTATGTAAACTCTTTATTGTACAAAGTTAGTAAACAAACACAGATGACAAACAATGAAATATATGTACAAAGACGAACTAATCCCTTTAAGGGACCTCTACCAGTCAACCTTTGAGTGGATTAGAGGAGCATTCAGTCAGGGACAGACAAAAAGTGAATTTAAAAATTAAAATAGATATGTATGTACTGTGTTAGTTTAGGTTAGAACATAGGAAAAATAAATTTCTTGTTAGTTTGCGGTAAAAAAAAATAGATAGTGGAAGCTACAATACATTGCTTTAAATAATATAATACACAAATCTATAAAAGAATCCTAACATAAAAATACACCTACTATATACAAATATACAAACAAAATAAGAATAATGCGTACCAATACAATAAGCAAAAATAATAATGATAACAATAATAATAGTTAATGTTTTCAACATTTACGGAGAAGGTGTGAGCCACATTTTCTTCAAACCCTGCCTGAACGATCCTACGGTGCGAGATTGCCTGATGGAGGTCGGTAAACGATTCCACAACCTTGTAGATTGCACTGTAAACGATTTAGAGTAGGTCTTGAAAGAGGTAGAAGGACAGGCCAAAAGGAGGTTGGTAGGCGAACTTAAACGATGCTGGCTACCAGAAGCCAGGTAACTGAAACGCTCGGAGAGGTACTTATATGGGGGCAGAAGGATTGAAAAGAGTGTTGAAGAGTAATTACAGAACGTGAATATTTCTACGATCTCTAATAGGCAACCACATCAGCTGTGCGCGGAAATCAGACACGTGGTCATGCTTACGGAGTCCAAAAATGTAACGGATATGTTCAGCGACTATTAAAAATAATTAGTTTTTTTTCTATGACTGTAATGTTTATTCGAAGAAGCAACATTTTTGATATTTGTAGCGTGACAGGCAACGTCAATTGGGCTCTAGGATACATCCATACTAATATTATAAATGCGGAAGTGTTTGTATGTTTGTCCGTCTTTTGACATAGAGATAGTTTATGACTCAGAGAGTGACATAGGCTACTTTTTATCCGGAAAAATATACAGTTCCTGAAGGAACAGCGCGCGTTAACCGAATACCACGCAAAATATAACACGAAAAGCTTATTGATAATATACTATTTAATTTGTATGAAAAAGGGAAAATCTAAAGTCTCGGTTATTTTTAAAACTCATTGAACTAATGACACTTTGACGAATACGATCTATGTTTTAATTATTTGCTCCTGTTAAAGGGCCGACCCTATATAATAGGCCTATTATACTGTGATAGAATACACCTCTTTCTAAATCCTAAAGAGCTCCATAATATCACTTGGATGGATTGTACCTAAATGGAGGGAAATCTCCGTGCGAAGCAATCCATCAAAGTGCCACCGAGTCACGGTGCCGTCTTCAATAACACCTGCAATGTTCCCCAAATTGGGTTAATGGAATCCGTGAGCTTTCCATAAATCTAACTTTACGCCACTTATAATATTCAGCCTATCATCTTTGGTGGAAAATCATAAGAGAATAGGTATTAATGAACTAAAATAATTTCTTTGCTCACCCGCGACCTTATGATAGCTACGTTTATGCAAGATATGCGTGTTTCCAGTTCCTCCACCTCCACACTGTAAGAACACACACAAATCACACAAACCCATCACCACCACCACACTACACTGACACGTTTCGAACACCACCAGAGCTCATCTTAAGAGCAACACCGTACACCATACTACCAGATGTTAGACTCCAACATCTATATCATCTGGATTACTGGATGTCAATGAACACGCATATCTTTCATAAACGTATCTATAATACATGTCTCAAGTAATAGCCAAAATGTATGGAAATCAATAAGTGTAAAGCATCAAATGCAGCTGAACCATGTTTTGTTTCGCAATGACTTTATTTAATAGTGAGCAACTTAAATTAGTTTCTAAATAATCCGTCTCAGACAAGATATGACAAAATATTAATCAAAATCCTGCTGAGCTGGAAACGTTACATTTTTGTATAAGATCGCGGGTGAGGAAATAGATTCTTTAAGTTCATTGGTTAAGGACCTCCGCAAAGTAACGCCTGATTTAATAAATTATTAGAATACGTATTGTTGTTTGTGATTTGAAACATTAACCCCGACGAAAAAAATAGGGGTGTTTTAAAGTTTGACGCCAACGTCTATCTGTCTGCACCATCGTAGCTCTTAAACACACGGACCGATTTCGGTTCGGTTTTTTCTACAGAAAGCGAGTTTCAGCAGAATCGGTTCAGGCACATTTATTTTGAGATATTGAACTTTGAAATGATACCTAACACGACTTTGTCAACCCCCGAGGATTTTCCAACTTCTGCAAGTGGATTTGGTTATGAAATAGCGCGTTTACAAGGTATTAAAGTATAAAGTTAGGGGCTATTGCTATTATGGGGCAATTCTCACTGTCCGTAATAACACCGAAGTTGCTAGGGATAGTTTATAGCCCCATAGTATAGCCCCTGCTTAACTTGATAACATTGTACTTGCGATGTATAGATATAATTTTAATAATATTGTAAATCTGTTTAAAAAAATAAATATATTATTATATATACTTCGTTGAGTTTCTTGCCGGATTCTTCTCAACTCAACAGAGGTTTTTCCGAACCGGTGGTAGATTTTTTTTGGACATTTAGAAGTGCTTGTTATAGCCACAAAATAACTAATAGTACTCCCGTACAAAACGGACTCTCTCGAACAAAAGTCAAGTTTACGTATAAATCGTTACGTACTCTTATGACTTGCACGCGAAATTAAAACTTATATTATTTCAAAATAAAATAAGTAGGTACCTGTACAAATCACACCCTTATTCCTCGTAGACTCTGGCCAGCGAAAGCCGTCCACGAGAAACAGCGGCAAATTAAAAAAAAATGACGCTGTACACTGATTAAACGATCTTGATACTTGGAAACTTACTTATTTACATTTTCCAGATATCAAATTATACTCGGGACTCATCAAGCTACATATATCAAAATTCATGTAGTAATGTGTGTAAGTTGATGATGATGCACTTTAGAAGTCCGTTGGTAAATTTATGACCTTTGTCAGTGCCCATTTACGTACGGTCCAGACGCATAAATTTTTGGACCATTTTGACCAGATTGGCATTGAATATATGTGTCTTCTAACATTTTAATTCTAATATAATCATATAACATTTTGCATTTTGAGGATGGTAGGAGGTTGAATTAAACAAAAAATAATTTATTTATTTCTTATAGCAGAATTATCAAAATTATCTAATCCGGGCTAGAATGATAATATGACAATTTTGACAGTCACAAAAATGATACCAGATTAAAGTTTCGTAAAAAATGCGTTGACAGCTTTCACTGGCCAGAGTCTAGTACCAACTTCCAGCATGCGAGCCGAGCGGCAACCCATTGCCGTGCGCCCACCATGTGCCTAATGATTAGGCGCGCCGGCCGATCATACCTAAACTGTGGAGTGTCCAACCCCTGTTATAGCCTAAATTGCACAGAAACAAACTTCTTCAACGGTTAATGTCATCGATTTGAAACTTGGTATGAGATTTAATTTGGATGACAATGCAAGGTCAGTAAAAAAGCTCAAAATGAATAATCAGTAAAAAAAAAATTTTTACAAAAACTTGAAGATTGTTAGATTGACAAAACCATTCCCTTATTTACCCTCTACAATTAAAAAAGCTTTCTGGGAAATACATACTAATACCAACCTACCTATACCGGGTGTGGCCTGTAATACGAGCAAAAAATCAAAACATAGATCGTCCTCGTCAAACTAAACAACATTAGTTCAGCGACTTTTAAAAATAATGGAGTTTTGAATTTTCCTTTTTTCATACAAATTAAATACTGCTATCAATGTACGCCATCCTTGAACACAGCTGACGTCGCTTGTCACGCTACAAACATCAATCATTTTGCTTTACATTGCTTCTTTGAATAAACTTTAAAAATTAAAAAACTAATTATTTTCAAAAGTCGCTGAACTAATGTTGTTCAGTTTAAGGAGTATGATCTATGTTTCAATTATTTGCTCATATTACAGGCCACACCTGGTATAATAGGCGTCCATGGCCGGCGGTGATTGCTTCCCATCAGGTGACCCTCATGCTCGGTTTCCCCCTCTTATATATATAAAAAAAAACATTCGAATCGTAGCTACTACAGTATGTAGTCCGTGCAAACAGTCGTCGAGCTGAATCTAGTATCTTTGGGGAATTCTCGTCTAGATTAATGGTCTGACTACTCCCTTAGCTAAGAGGCAAGGATATACGTCTAGAATACGTATTGCGCTGCTGTATAATTAACTACGTCGGTTATACCGCTAGATAGGTGCTTTAGTTGGAAATACACTAAATACGTTATATTTCTCGCGAACCAGATTAAATAATGCATTATAGTTGTCATTATAGCTGGCTGATACTTAGTTTGTGCCCCGAAGAAACTTAATACTTTCGCGTTATACAAAGTCGTTTAATCTGGAATAATATGTAGCTTACTAAACAGATTGGTTTTTTGGAATCTTTTTGTATTTTTTTTTCAATTCCAAATTTTTTACTTTTACGGTCATCCCGTTAAACCTAAATTGAAATGAACTTGACTATTCTTGAGTACTCGTAGTAAAGTATCCATATAGATAAGGACGAATATGGACTGACGATGAGTCACTGGTAACAAAATTAAATACTAAAATCATACGTTCCATTCATCTATTGCCTGGAGGGTAGAGTACCTATAATGTGTAGGGTCTAAAAATATCTAAGCATGTCCACATATCCAGTGAGTTCCTGAATAATACAGTTGTCGTACTCTGAAGCGTGGCTCCGAAGAAAATTATAATAACCTAGAGCAATTAAAGCTAAAAAGATTAAATGCCTTTTAAGAACACGACTACACTCACAATATTCTAATATAACTCTTGTTGCCAAGAAATAAGGTTTTGAAGGCACGTAACATTTCCCATTCACGCACCGTAGCTTTAGTTTTTTCTAATTCCGCTAACAAGCGCTGGCCGCGCCGAAATTTCTGTCAAAATTTCGCAACGTCCGATAAATAAGCAATTAATTTCCTCTCTGCATTATTAAAGATAATGGCCTTGGTTCAGATCGGTTGATTTCACGTTATTGTTTTGTTTAAAATGTGTCGAGGGCTTAAACAAAGGTTAGCGGCCATTATGTGAAGTGACAGCTCACCTACATTCTGGTGATCGGCTCAGTGGCTACAGAGGCGTTATTATCTAACACACTTGTAATCACAATCGTTTTCACTACTTCTTTCTGTCACATGGTATAAGACGAGGGTAGAAAGGGATGGAGAATGCAAACGTGAATGTTAGCACGTTAGACAATACGGCCTTAGGTTATGTTATAAGCCACACTAGAGACCGACGTATTATTTGTATAAAAAATAATTAGGGTTCCGTACCCAAAGGATAAAAATGGGATCCTATTACTAAGACTCCGCTGTCCGTCCGTCCGTCTGTCACCAGGCTGTATCTCATGGACCGTGATAGCTAGACAGGTGAAATTTTCACAGATTATGTATTTCTGTTGCCGCTATAACAACAAATAATAAAAACAGAATAAACTTTGGCAGGTGGTAAGACCTTGTGCTAGGTCCGCCCGGATTGCTACCACCATCTTTCTCGCTATTCCTGCCGTAAAGCAGCAGTGCTTGCACTGTTGTGTTTCGGCGTGGAGATTAAGACAGCCGGTGAAATTACTGGCACTTGAGGTATCCCATCTTAGGCCTCTAGGTTGGCAACGCATCTGAAATACACCTGCCTCTCTTACTATCAGGAGACCCACTTGCTAGTTTGCCATTCAGTCGAATAAAAAAAAATAAGGGGTGCTCCCATACAACAAATAACGTAATTTTCTTGCCGTTTTTTGCTCGTTATTAATAACGGCAATAATAATAGAATATTTAGTCGTGTATTACTTTAAAAATAAACAAGGGAGTAAATACTGGGTGCAGCAGGACCAAACGGATCGTTCACAATCATATTTAAGCAACCCCCCCCACACACATTTTCACAAAAAAAAAACCTCGTTGAGTTTCTTGCCGGATTCTTGTCAACAGAGGTTTTTCCGAACCGGTGGTAGATTTTTTTTGACATTCATAACTGCTTTTTATAGCCTAAATTGAATAAAGATATTTTGTATTGACTTTGACTTTCAATTGCAGTGTGACCATGCACTTAGTAAATAAATTAATATTTTTTTGTCTTTCACATTAAAAGAAAGGTTGATCTCACTAATACCAAATAATTGATTGAGTGAGGCATTACTTTTATTTCAGCAATAACAGTTAGGATTAATAAAACACGCCTTTGCAGTAAATAAATAAAAATTCAAGGTAGTTTTATAATTACGACGATTAAAATTTATTAATATTGTTGTGGGTATTTTTGTTTGAGGAAATGTTTATTTGGCTCATACAGTCTGAGCCTGCGTGAGCTAATTTAGTCACGAACATGAAAATAGCGTCTTATTTAACATGAACATTGAGGTATGTACACTTCAAATAACGATAAAAATCTACATTTTGTATACACTAAATTACAAAGAGCCATAGAGGCCTAGGATTTTCCGAAAATGTATAATTACAATCCACGCTCCCTCATTCTGAGATGATGGTGATTGACTCTACCACTAACTACAAGCTCAGCGCCTAGAAGAAACTTAAAGCAATTTTTCTCTTGTAACTCTTGCCTTGCTTATTATTAAGGATGTAAGTTTTACTGGACTTATCGTATAATACTACGATTATGTAAATACAAGACAATTCAAGTGATGAACGATTGAAACGTTGTATTGGGTAACGGTTGTGTTCTCTGTGTACCTTTGAGAATGAACTCGTGTAGAGTTTGAAACGTGTTGGCGTCTTGTGGAATGTGGAGGATATTTGGATCTAAGTGTTGTGGTATAATTATGTTGATTAATGTGGAAGTGGAGAGGGGGGAGGGGTTACTCTGCATGAAATTAGTTATATAATATGTATGAGTCTCTCAGTCGTAGTTATCTTGCACATGTGGTTCTGTACTATCAAGGGAAAAGACTAATTAATTAATAAGATTTTATTTACATACCAAATTTAAACTAAATCTGATTAGCGGCTAAAGTGTGAAGAGATAATAGACAGACAGACAGATAGAGTTACTTTCACATTTACAATAAGTACACACTACAAACTAAAATACCTTTTAGGGATGCTATTATATTATATTTTTTTGTTAGTTTTTAGATAAGGTCCTCACTGAAAATCAGCGCCACGGCTTGCCGTGGCATTATGCTGAGTGGGGACCTGTTTAGGTATGTATGTCTTTATTTTGTTTTTTATGGCGTCAAATAAATGTATTTTCTTTCTTTCTTTCTTTCTATTTCCAAAATAGGTATGGCCCGAATAAACTTATACTCGTACATTGTAAGGTTAATAAACATTTGTAACATGAAGACACACACACGCACATATACATACACACACTCTCACAGAATGAAGATATACACATCCCAGGGTTTCGTAGATGCCATTTTTGGAAACTAAAAATCTGAATCCGATTTATTATTTCGTCGTATAACTTCTTCGGCCTTTTTCGAATATATTTAACAGCTTACCGAATAGAACAGCTTAAAATTACAGTTTTATTGAAAGCTTATTTTCATATACCTAACTTAAAAGCCCAAAATTAATTAACGCCTACTTTAATCTATATATATCGTCCGATGTTACTAACTAGACAAGTATTTGCATATTCTATTCTCTATGAATGAAAACGAATGATTTATTCAAATCTTCATCACCTGTCACGGAGGTGATATTATTCGTTAATCGCAACAATGGTTCCCAAGTGGTTTCTTTAGTTCTTTCACAACTCAACATCGGCAAGCAAATCACAGATATTCCCGAATAGTTATAAGAACACTTTTAGCTCACCACCACTTTTTGCTTTCTACGGATCAACTGTAGTTACCCAACAATTAATTTAGTCTATTTTGCACCTTAGCAGATAGAATTAAGAATGTTAGCGCTGACTTTAATCCAGCAATCGGACTATACTTTCTATCGAATGCAGTTACTATGAGTTACCGAAAAATAACATGATCGCTTTGCTTTCTATTCGAGACGCGACAAAATCGACTAAATTTAGACAATGAAGAAGAAATCCAATTACTCACTCTATTAGTCGGGTAATTAAAGATTTTTGTTGTTCGTTTTCACGCTTTTGATTTTAGTTTCGTAATAAATATGACAATTGCTACACTTGTAAATTGACTTACGTAAAGTGCTTTAACGTAGACACTAATTTCAAAAATAAAAAGATGTGTTCTTATTGACGTTTATTGTATTTAAGAGACATGTAATGTGATTGATGAGGAACATTTATTTATACCTCGTAAAGACTTATGTGACTGACCGACAGACAGCCTATTAAACTAGCTAGACTTAAACTAGCCTAGACTAATGAATTATAGCAGTCATCTTATTTGTTGAGTATCAAAGAGGTGAACTTAGTAGGGATTTTCCGAAATTTCCGTAGGATAAAAAGCTCTGGGATGAAGCTAGTAAAGATATAATACGTATTCGTGGTATTCATTCCAGAACACATCTAGCTGGACTTCTGGAATAACAGACTACTTTTTACCCCGAGATTCTCAAGGGTTCTATGTAAAAATCCCAATCTTATCGCTAAGCCTAGATAAGTACATGTCCATGGGCTTCTCGCGGGTATTCAGCTAAATCCCGAAATTTCAGTTCAAAGTCGCGGGTAAACATTAGTTACTCACAAATCCATAATTATCTCGTTCATCCACCTGCACAATTAGATATCGCCAGCCAATTTGTCGAAAATCTGGCAAATTAACAAACAAATGACAAACTGATTCAAAAAGTCTCGCTCAAGCAATTATTTCAGCGAACGATGATAATGCCCTATGCAATATTCATGATGCTCGCGTACTCGTATGGAATGGCGGCCAATTATTGAGGTTTTGGGATAATTTCGATGACTACATACCCAATTTGGTATTAATGCGAGTGAAATTAGCTGATTTCAGGCAATTTCAAATTGTTTATTGATTATAATAATTAATTATATAAGAAAACTGGTTTTGAAACCTAAATAAAGATTTATACTTGCACACGTAAATTCTGTTTGACATAAAGATTGTAACAAAAGCTAAGCCACCGGAAACGGAAACTTCAGTCGAACATAGAGATGCCGACCTCTGACACAAAACTACAAACAAGCAAAGAGTATTTGCATTGCTATTTATTATTCTAACACCTTCTCAATGCAAATACATTTTAAAACAATAACAACAAAAAATCTAACAATTTACACTAATTAGTAGTAGTAGTGCTCATAATACACACTTATCTAAATGCTTAGAGACCAATTCTCTGCTTAAAGACTTGTTAACATGTCTGCCGGTTGGTCATTAGTGCCAACATAATTAACACAAATTTTATTCCCCTTATCAGCTCTTTCACAAAATGATATCGAATATCCACATGTTTCAAACGCTTTATGGTGTCTGTCTTAGCATTTATTATAGCTGATTGGTTGTCACACAGTATATTGACTGGACAAACTTTTTCACAATTAAAATAACTTAATAATTTATAAGCCAACATGCATCACTAGCAGCCATGCTTAATGACACATATTCTGATTCTGTAGAAGACAGACTTACAGAAGCTTGCTTCTTAGAGCACACAAAACTAACAGTTTGACAACATAAACATATAGCCTGAGGTGGACTTCCTGTCCTGAGATCACCTCCCAGTCTGCATCACAATACTTGCAAAACAATATCATCACATTTATAAACTAATTTATAATTCAAACTGTGCTTTACATACCGTAACACCCTTTTTAATGCACATAGCAACTCATGATTTGCACATGTTTGGTATCTACTTAACATGGATACTGGAAAACATAATCAGGTCTAGTACCTGATGCAGCATACATTAAAGACCCTATCATCTGCTGCATAACTTTTCAATATTTTTATCTATAGGAGCAGTACTATTTGTAAATATTTTTGCATTAAAGTTAGGATCCATAGGAGTTAACATGTCCTTGCAATTCTCCATATCAAACCGTTTGAGAACATTTTCCAAGTAAACTTGTTGATCTAGTTCAGTAACTCTAGTTTCTAAATTTTGCTTTACACGAATGCCTAGAAAGTTTGAAATAAGTCCCATATCCTTCATTTCAAAGTCATTACTCAATATTCCTTTAAATTTTGAAACTTCTTTCTCATTTGTACCAAAAATCAAAATATCGTCAACATAGAGTAAAACATACATTTTATCTTTATCATTACACCTTTTAAATAAACATGAATCACAGTTTGACCTTATAAAGCCCTCTCTAGTCATAACAGAATTGAATTTAGTGTTCCAACACTTTGGTGAACTCTTTAATCCATATAAAGATTTTTTTAACTTAACAATGTTGTTCTCCCCAGAATAAGCCCCTTCTGGCAATCTAATATACACATCTCTATCAATATCTCCATACAAAAATGCCCAGTAACGTCATTTGATAAATGGGTAAATTCAATTTAGTTGCTATAGCTACAAAGACTCTAAAAGTTGATAATTTTGCCACAGGAGCATAAATTTCACCCAAATCAAAATCACTATTCTGCTCAAACCCTCTTGCAACTAGCCTGGCTTTATATTTAATATTGTTACCATTGCCTTTTAATTTAAATACCCACTTGCTACTAATAACTTCCTCACTTACCGGTGCACTACAGAAGTCCCACGTGTTATTGTCTTTTAAGGTCTGCAGTTCTCTATTAATCGCCTCACACCACTTACTTGCATCACTTCTTTCATAGCCTCCTTATATGTGGTAGGCTCGCTCTGCTCACTTTCAACATTGTGACACTGGTAAAATGAAGTTTGTTTTCTAACCCGCTGGCTTCTTCTTTCATTAAGGACTGGTGGCTCATTTGCCTCTGATGATTCACCCTCGGAGGGTTCATATTCAGTCTGATACTCACTTTCGCCTGAACATGAGTCTAAATTGAGACTTCCATGAGTGTCATTCAGGATATTTGACCCTTCACCTTCAGCCTCTGTCACTGTAGACATATCATGTACTGGTTGGCTATTCAAGTCCAAGGTGACAGTTGCTTCACTTACTGTCTCACTCTCTTCATTTCCCTCTTGAGTTAAGAAAACTATATCTCTTTTTGTATCAACACAATTCTTCTCTGGTAGTATATTCTGTACCCTTTGACATTTTCACCATATCCAACCATCATTCCTTTTTCACCCTTCTGGTCCCACTTTCTTCTCTCCTTCGGAATGTGAACATACACTGGTGAACCAAATGCCTTTAGCTGATGTATGTCAAAAGTTTTATTAGTCCATATTTCATATGGCGATTTTCCCTCTTTGCCTTTCCCTGTTCTGTTCAAGACAAATGCAGCAGTGTTGACTGCTTCAGCCCACAATTTCTTGGGTAAATTCTTAGCATGTAGCATTGTCCTAGCTGCTTCGACAAGCGTTCTGTTTTCGCGTTCCGATTTTCCGTTCTGTTCTGGTGAATATATAACGGTGGTTTGATGTACTATCCCCCTTCTCGAGCATAGTTCCATCATTTCTTTGTTTATAAACTCTGATCCATTATCAGTTCTAAAAGTTTTCACTCTGTTTCCGGTAACATTTTCTGACTTGTTAAAGAAATCCTCCAAACAGCTCTTTATTTCGTGTTTAGCTTTCACAAAATACACGGTTCTGAGTTCGAATAGTCATCCTTCAGTACGACAAATATCTCGACCCGCCGATCGATTCTTCCTCCATGGGCCACACGTGTCCCCATGTATTATTTCGCACGTCTTGGTGCTTACAGTTTCACTCTTCTTAAACGGTAATCTGTGTATTTTCCCTTTAAACAACTTTCACATTGAGACGCGGTTTGTTTTGTTTCAATGTTATTTTTCTCCAACACTTTCCTGACGTAATCGAAGTTTTGTGCGCTAATTTTTCATGCACTCATACAAATCGTTCTTTACTACTTTTGCAACACTCGCAGCTTCACATTTATATCGAAAAACCATATAATAAGAGTTTTCAACTCTATTTGCGATCGCACAAACAACGCCATTTTTCAAAATTTGCACGAATTGTCATCTGTCACAATGACATATCCGCGGTCAGCCGCGCGATTCACAGACAATAAGTTTGTTTTTAAATCGGGAACGAACAAGACGTTGTCAATCGTCGTGTCAATCCATTCACTCCCATTGCTGACTTGCACTGACATCTGTCCACGTCCCAAAACAATCACGGCGCGCCATTTCCAACTACTACGGATTTTTGCGAGGCACTTGTAAATGATGAAAATAACGATCTGTCACAACACATATGTTCGCTGGCCCCGAGTCTACGAGCCACTTCGTATGACAATGTTCCTCACACGAATTAGATACCACAAATGCATTATTTTTTATTATCTCTTTATTTTTCTTGAAACGACACTGCGACTTATTATGTCCAATTTTCTGCAATAATAGCACCTATTATCTGAACTTGATGTACTCGGACGATTGTTATTATTATTTGACCTGCTGTCACGATAGTTCGAAGTATTGCTTCTACACTCGTTCGCATAATGTCGAATTTATTACACTTAAAACACTTAATGTTCCGTTTGTCTACTATTTTCTTCGCAACAAATGCTGCGGACGACTGCGATGGCCGCCTTTCTCTTTCAATCTCTCTTCCTCCACTAAAAGTCTTGCCACGAGATTGTATAAGTTTGTTTTCTCGTCCGGAGCAGACTCCCAAGCTGAGACACAAAGTGCTTGTATTCTTCCGGAAGTGACATTAGTACTTTCGTGATTGTGAATTTATCGGAGATTTCTTCCCCAGCTGCTTTAACTGGTTTTGCATTTCGTGAACTCTTGATAAAAATACTGACATTTCAACCCTTCTTCATATTTATATTGAAAGAATTTTGCTGTGCAATATGAATACTCGTCTCAGACTTCTGTTCATAGACGCTTAAAAGCTTTTTCCACATTTCAGCTGACGTTCTGCATGATATCAGATGCACCATGACATCTTCTGACATTCTTGTCACCATTAATGTCTGAGCCTTAGCGTCGTTAGCCTCCCAAATGGGTCTTGCCACTTTATCTTCGGGTATTAAAGTTCGTCCTCTACGATGTCCAACCATCCCTGACCTCTAGTAGTACTGTAGTTTGAAATTTCAGATATTCCAGTTCCTGTTTTCTTCCAGTTTCATTACGTTGTTCGTATTTACTTCTCTTCCTTTCCTGCCTTGCCAACCGCAAGTAATACCTTCTCGACGAAAATTTGTAATGGCCGCTCGCCGGCAAACCTAACCCACTCTCCGCCGATATTCAAAATGGTCGATGTTATTTGCTCACCACATCTCTTAACTTAAATAACAGGCTGGCGTCTCTGGGCCCATAACCTGAAGTTAATTAAATAAGAAAACTGGTTTTGAAGCAATAAAGAAA
>NC_133487.1:4627808-4683253 GCF_025370935.1 Choristoneura fumiferana | reverse complement strand
TGACTAAATTTAGACAATGAAGAAGAAAAATCCAATTACTCACTCTATTAGTCGGGTAATTAAAGATTTTTGTTGTTCGTTTTCACGCTTTTGATTTTAGTTTCGTAATAAATATGACAATTGCTACACTTGTAAATTGACTTACGTGAAGTGCTTTAACGTGGTCACTAATTTCGAAAATAAAAAGATGTGTTATTATTGACGTTTATTGTATTTAAGAGACATGACATGTAATGTGATTTGATGAGGAACATTTATTATACCTCGTAAAGACTTATGTGACTGACTGACAGACAGCCTATTAAACTACTGGAGCTAGACTTAATTATAGCAGTCATCTTATTTGTTGAGTATCAAAGAGGTGAACTTAGTAGGGATTTTCCGAAATTTCCGTAGGATAAAAAGCTCTGGGATGAAGCTAGTAAAGATATAATACGTATTCGTGGTATTCATTCCAGAACACATCTAGCTGGACTTCTGGAATAACAGACTACTTTTTATCCCGAGCTTCTCAAGGGTTCTATGTGTAAAAATCCCAATCTTATCGCTAAGCCTAGATAAGTACATGTCCATGGGCTTCTCGCGGGTATTCAGCTAAATCCCGAAATTTCAGTTCAAAAGTCGCGGTAAACATTAGTTATTCACAAAATCCATAATATCTCGTTCATCCACCTCCACAATAGATATCGCCAGCCAATTTGTCGAAAATCTGGCAAATTAACAAACAAATGACAAACTGATTCATTTGAAGTCTCGCTCAAGCAATTATTTCAGCGAACGATGATAGCCCTATGCAATATTCATGATGCTCGCGTACTCGTATGGAATGGCGGCCAATTATTGAGGTTTTGGATAATTTCGATGACTACATACCTAATTTGGTATTAATGCGAGTGAAATTAGCTGATTTCAGGCAATTTCAAATTGTTTATTGATTATAATAATAATAATAATAAATTCATTTATTTCGGGCAACTTGGCCCATACAATAAATACCTACAGACTAACATACATATTTATAATCAATATTTAAAACTAATTGGTGACAAAACGGCGTGACCCCCGTTGAGCCACCGTCCCCGACGTCGCATTCATCTGCGGCATGGTGCCCCGGTACCGCCGAAACACGACGTCTTTCGGCCAGAAGGCAGCACTCGCGATGGTCCCCATCAGCAGCCGTGGCACGCGCACCACAAACGAGCTGAAGTGCACGTAGTGGCGCGACTGCAGCTGGAAACACCTCAGCGTGTATCCGCTCTTCCGGCGGACGTATTCCACCACATCTGCGACTGCGACGGTGTGATGCAGACGCGACACATACAGTGCCGTATTCGGTGTGGCCGCCCTCAGCCCGGAGCCTGGATCCGGTTCAGCAGAGCCACACAGACTCTTACAAGGTTTCTTGCGAGCCTTGCTTTTCTTCTGCACCAATATGAACCCCTCCTCGTCCACTTTAGTGCTCAAGGGCCTGTTCGGCGTCGAAGTAGCCCTCGGTTCAGTAGCCTTAGGCGGCGCAGGAGGCTGGCGCGGCGCGGCGGCTCGGCCGGCCGCGTCAGCATACCCGCGCCCAGCTGGCTGCTTGTTGGCGGAGTGCTGCGGCCCGCGCGGGGGCGCGCGGGCGCGGGCGGCGGGCGAAACACGAGGCTCAGGCCTCTCACGTTGCACCGGCGGTCGTTTCGACTCGAAACTCGATGCCGCTGAATCGGCATCTGCTTCTAGTCGATTGTTTACATTAGAATTCGACGCATCAACAGGTGACCGAGTTACCGGGGCACTATTGCGTAAACTGGTGATTTCTTTACGCAACTCGGTGATAGTATCCTGCGATACATCGAATTTTCTTGAAAGGTTGGCCAGATTTGCCTTAAGGGTCACGATGTCCTTTAGCAAAGTGGATTAATCAGCCATAATATTTATAGGACGTCCAGTGTTGGAAATAGGCCTCACATATTGGGGTTGCCAATACTTGCCACGCTTGGCAAGTGTGTTGGCGAGCGTAATAGGATGTAAGGTTGCCAGGAAGACGCTGCTGCCCATCTTCTGGTATTATCCCTCAGCCGGTTTCTACGGCGTCCACGAAAAGAGAAGGGGACAATATTATAACGCCGGTGCCCGACGGCAATTTGTTTATTGGATTGGCGTATTTTTATTAAATATAATGACCCGGATAACTCACGGAAAACATGTCGAGCTAAACTCGATTTATGACGTGAGTTATCCGGGTCATTATATTTAATATGAGTGAGTCTCACGGTAGTTTCATGTTCAAAATGGCGTATTTTTGCAAGCTTTTATTTAACTTGCAACGTTCGTATGTTTGTAATTGCATAAGAATGCTGAAATGTATTTATTTTCGGCAGCTAAGGAGTACATAACATATCTACATCATATCAACTACCTAAGGACGCCAAAATTTCAGGTAAACACATAATATAATATACCTAGGTAAGTTACTTGATAGAACAATAACAACAACATTACGCAAGCGAAATAATATTTCGCTTTCAAACACGTAGGACCAACTTCGATGAAACAGCGGGCTGCAAAATCTGATTCATTGTAGTTCTAGTTCGATAGGTAGCTTTGACTTCAACTTCAAGTTTGAAATATCTTCGCTTTGCTTTTGGATGGGGAAAGTTTTACCTATCCTTTGCTCTTTATAGGCACTAGAACGTACCTACGAGTATGTACAGTCAGCAGCAGAAGTGGATGAGCGGTAACAGTGCTCAAAATGTACACACGACTACTGCCAAGGAAGACCAGCGTTGGCCCTCACAGCCACACTATGATGAGCTGGAACCGTTTCGCGACTTCGCAAAAACTTGCTTTTATTTTTTTAATGTTTTATTTATAGGGTTCCGTAGCCAAATGGCAAAAAAACGGAACCCTTATGGATTCGTCATGTCTGTCTGTCTGTCCGTCCGTATGTCACAGCCACTTTTTTCCTAAACTATAAGAACTATACTGTTGAAACTTGTAAGAAGATGTATTCTGTGAACCGCATTAAGATTTTCACACAAAAATAGAAAAAAACAATAAGTTTTGGGGGTTCGCTATACTTTGAACTGAAACTCAATTTTTTTTTCATCAAACCCATACGTGTGGGGTATCTATGGATAGGTCATCAAAAATGATATTAAGTTTCTGATATCATTTTTTTCTAAACTGAATAGTTTGCGCGAGAGACACTTCCAAAGTGGTAAAATGTGTGTCCCCCCACAGTAACTTCTAAAATAAGAGAATGATAAAACTAAACATAATATATGATGTACCATGCAAACTTCCACCGAAAATTGGTTTGAACGAGATCTAGTAAGTAGTTTTTTTTTAATACCTCATAAATCGTAAAGTAAAGGAAACTTTTATATTATGTTACTTGCTGCTACGGAACCCTTCATGGGCGAGTCCGACTCGCACTTGGCCGCTTTTTTTGTTTCTGCGAATAGCCAATAAATTATTCTTATTCTTATTCCAAGGTACCTAACTCATTTTGAGCACCACAACCACTCATCTACTTCTGCTGCTAACTCTCCATACTTAATTAAATAATAAACCTTGCTCCTTCGATCATCATCATCATCATATCAGCCATAGGACGTCCACTGTTGGACATAGGCCTCCCCCATAGTCCTCCAGTTGCCTCGGTTGGAAGCGGCTTGCATCCACTGTGAACCCGCGACTTTAACCAGGTCATCCGCTCATCTCGTTGGTGGACGTCTTACGCTCCGCTTGCCGATCCGCGGTCTCCACTCGAGAACCTTTTGCTTCTCTGATACTGTGCTTGTTTGTAGCTTTGAGAATGAACTCGTAGTGAGTTTACAACGAGTTAGCTCCTGTGTGATTCAATCAATTATCTAACTGACCATTTAGCAGGATTGTCTGAGTTTGACATTAATAAATTTATCTAGTTCAGAAGTAATAGTGGCGCATATTATACAAAATGCAAGGCTGGAGCAGAGAGGAAACTTTTTTTTTATTCGACTGGATGTCAAACGAGCAAGTGGGTCTCCTGATGATTAGAGATCACCACCGCCCATGCGTTACCAACCTAGAGGCCTAAGATGGGATACCTCAAGTGCCAGTAATTTCACCGGTTGTCTTACTCTCCACGCCGAAACACAACAGTGCAAGCACTGCTGCTTCACGGCAGGATTAGCGAGCAAGATGGTGGTAGCAATCTGGGCGGACCTTGCACAAGGTCCTACCACCTGCAACCAACGTGTTTTATATTGCTTATATCTAATGTTGTATAGATAATGGTACGAAACCCTGCGTGCGTGAGACTTGGCCAGTTTTTATACAATGATCAGAAGACCACGATTTTTTTAAAATCCCAAAATTTTAATTCAACTGCTTCATCTTATGGTAAACGCGAGCCAAGCCACGGGTAAATGCTAGTCTGACATAAACAAACTACGTAATCACCTGTACAACATAATTACTGGTGTTGTACATATGTTTAACGTTCTGGCCATCATTTGCTGACAAGCTGATTACGGTCATGTGCATCTACCATTAATCAACACATATTATGTTGTTAGTGTAACATGAGGGTCCCTACTAACGCAACGGGGTGGAGAAACTTTGCGAAAAACTGAAAAATATATTTTGGAGTTTGAAACGCGTTCCCCTCTTATGTGGTGTTGATGATAGCTGGGCATGGGTTTATCATATCTCCGAAAATTGTATTGAGATCTTAGGATTTTTATTTAGTCTCTTTTTATGACTATACGGCCGAACTTCGATTATCACAGGAATTTTAGAAAAGTCAATAGAATAGAGTAGAATTTTTAGATATTTTTATTTAAATGGTATAATACACAACACATTTTTTTAATGTACGGTCAAGGACTTTAATTTATGAGCCATCATGGAACCTTTTCAAAAGAAAAGTCAATACTATTTTCCTTGTTAATTAATGCGATGTCACTATGATGTTTACTGTGAAATAATTCTATGGTGGCTCATGAGTTAAAATCCTTGCAAAATAAGGAGAAAGAAAATGATAACTTACTTACACTAAAACTAAAATCCTTTATTTACAAAAGTTACCCAATTGGGTCGGGTGCCCATAAGTCTGGCTGCGACTCCTCACAGCAATGCCAATGCTTTATTATTTCTTCTGTGAATTCAACTGCATAGTAAAATCCTTCGTTCGATAGAGAAACTATAATTTTGATTATCTGCCGAAAGACGTTCACTGGTTGACCAAAAGCCTCCTACTTAGAATACCACAATGAACGACATCTCACCACTTACCCAAAACTCAAACGATATCCCCAGTGCACCTAGTGGGAGGCCCACCAACGCTTCGTCTTTCGGCATCTTTCTCCCTCAAAAGTCAGAAGTTCTTCGAGCTAGAAGGCATGCCTATTGCCACGTTTGATTGCATACTCGTCGAGCTGTATCGGAGAAAAACTATAACAAATTACAATTCGGCTGTTCATTTTGTTTGTTATTCTTATTTTTCTCAGTCCCTGCCCACGAGGGCCGTAATGGAGACACATTGCCGTGGCTCCCCCAACCAGCGCTAAATCGTGACTGTACGCGCCCACACACAGGGACGTGTAACTCAGAACTTTAGATATCACGACCTTGTGGCAAATAAATGGCCCTAAATGGTTTCATTTCATCAAGCTAAGTTTGTAATAATTGGTTCTTCGTGAAAGTTTGCTGTTTGCTCGTTTTATAAATATAATCGAAGCCTGACGAAGTCACAAATAATTTGATGTTGTTTTTCGGCCTCCTAAAAGTAAGTAGAGCAGTTGAATTTGTTTACTCGGGTTAGTAAAAAATTAAAATCTAATAACAATATACAGCGTGTATTGTTGATATAGCCTCAAACTGTAACCAGGCGTAGATTTAAGTGCTGTGAACCGAACAAATTGTTAATTTACAATTAACTATCAGGGCATAATTAAATATTGATTATTTTTCGAGCAGCAATGATTACATTGCTGCACACATATAAATCATCATTAGCATTAGCGTACAATAATTTGATACGAGAGAGAAGCGTTCTGTGACAGCTGTCAAGTCAACAAGTGCGACGTTTTGAATAAAAACAAAGTAGTATCACGTAGTGATACATTCCGTGCTAATTTGTTTTATGAGGAAAATAATAAGCTTTTTTTTTTTTTACTAAAATATAATAAAGTATGATTATTAAGGCCTTGTCTAATTACCCTTAAAGTTTGAGGTTGTATCAAGAATACACGCTGTATGTTGACTGTTGTGATGAAATAAAAAATAATAACAATATAATGTATGTAAATTATCTATTGTACATAAATAATAATTATAATTAAAAATACAGGCCAACAACAGAGTGCAAATGAAAGGAAATTATAATAACTTTGCAAGAGTGTCCAACTACAAGACTACAAGTCCACTTTCCTAAACTACCTATCTATTTAAAAGGATTATGTAGTGGAAGCCGATACTTAATGGTTTCTTCCCCCTAGATAAACAGTGGATCTTCTTAAGATGTGAGTAAATAACAGAACAGTGACAATATCAAAACGCTACATTTAGCTTGTTGGTGGATTGCTTTGGACGGGGGATCGAAACGATTTTGTAAAATTGTTTAACAGAAAGACAACTACGATATTCCTAATCAACATTATGCTATTGTTGTTCTGGAGTGCAGACAAAGTAGCGGGAACACAACAACTAGTATGACATGCTTACCAAAAAACATGTAACCGCTATCAAACTATGCTTTCATAACTAACATTTTCTCGCTGCCTTAGTTGGATAGTGTAGTGACATAAACTCAATAAAGAAATCATTTTTTTTTTCAAAAAACTTTACAAGTATATGAGTGTATGTGTGTTATGTTTTTTAGCGAACAGGTGAACTATTTTTTGGGAAATAAAACTGCCAGATGCGTTCTGCTAAAAATACCGCTCAAAAACCAGTAGTGCAACCTGCCGTATTTAACAGAGCAGAAAGAGATCACATATTGAAAGCCTTTTTGCCATCCCTCCCCCTCCCCCATGAAAAACCTAGTGTTTTACCTAGCTTTAGTGTTCTGTTTTTCATCCCGATGTCCGTCGGTCTGTCTGCTAATATAATAAAATAAATAAGAATTGAATTAGTTCAATAAAAAATATTTCATTTCATATTAAATTTTACGTAACGGCTGTTAAGATTTCTTCCGTGCAGACCGCGCTTAATGCTTATCCATGGCTATGTCTCATCAGTTTTGCTTTACGGTATCATAGTATATTTCGACCATTATGAAAAACGTGCTTTATTATTTTTGATTGTTAGTAATTTTAACCATAATATTTTTTGATTTTATGTATTTTAAACATATATACTCTATCGAAATACCCTATATGTCGCTAGTGCTGCTGCATAAGTAGCGTAGTAGAAATAAGCAACCTGAGATATGTATGCATAGGAAAAATTCGTGTCTAAATTCCTGTCCAGCGGTGGTGTAGGGGTTATAGCACGCAGCACGGATTGCTGAGGACCTGGGTTCGATTCCCAGCGCTGGTCTCTTTTTCTGGTTTTTCTGTGCATCCATGTCTCAGTTTGTATTTTCGATATGGTTTCACGGGATACCCGTAAAAGTAACAAATTTGGAGTTGAAATAAAAAATACAAAAGACTCCAAATAACCAATCATAATACATACTCTAAACTTATAGATTTTGATTTTATACATTACAATACGTACCTACCTCATTTATCCACATATTGTTAAAGCAAATAATTTTTTTATCGCCTTTTAACAGAATCCTGGCCACGCTTTTGGTTATAGTGTATATTTTCACATACCTACCAATAAGCTTTAGATAAAATTGCGTGGTTTAACAGAAAGCGTTTTATTTTCATGAATAAATGGCGAAAAAAAATAGTCGCGACATTGTATACCCAAACGAGTTCGCGAACTTGTAGTAACGACTGGTCGATAGGAACGAGCGCTCAGTAATGAACTGTCAAACATTGAACATTGCATTTCTCATGCAAACACGTGAAAACGGCGATAGGGCTGATTTGTTTACTTGTCTATCTATACACAACTATTTGTATGATTAATGTGTATAAAAGTTTGCGAGTGTGAACGTGTGTTCAGTACTTTTGTCCCAACATTCCCACAGCACGGGATTTACTGGGAGTTACGCACTTTTAAGTCTTAAAATCCCAATTGCGAACTATGTGGTTCATGTACCGTAAGTAGAGACTACAACGTAATTTTTGAGAATTCCCATGAAAATTTAGAAAAGAAAGAAAGAAAAACATTTATCGTGACATTTCACAAAACAAAGAAAAAGAAAAACGGAAATCGAAACAAATATCGTCACAAAATGGCCCCAACTCAGCATTATATCAACCTTGCGGCACGCTGGTCTTCCGTTGGAATTTGAATTCTAAAGCTGACTTTTCAGCAACTTAATTCTAACCTTATCCCGGATATGATATCCTTATGCGGATACAATGAGCTAGCATATTACAAAGAGCCGATCGAGCATCGCAACGTGACTCTAGTTCCATGAAATCTATAATGTCTGAAGCGCCACTTTTGTACCCTTTTTTCACTAGCATTGAGTACCTTTAATTTAAATTCATCATCAAATAAGTCCACTGCTGGATGTAGGTTTCCCCCAAAGAAAGCCTTAATGATCGATCCTTCTTCACTATTTTATATACGAGTACCTATAATTTAAATGAAAAAGTTTCGAAGCCAACGTTGTGGACCGCTATTTCCATTCAAATTATTTTCCCTGTGACATTTCTTTCCGATAGAGCCTAGCTATTAAATTTGCCCAGCGGGGCTTTCACCGCAAAAAAACATCCTTTAGGATTTTCCAAATAAATCGTTCGAAGCAGAGCCTGATGAAACCCGCTAAAGAGAAAAAGAAAGGTAAAAATGCGACAAAGTAACATTCTCGTGCAGATTACCTATTGGCCGTTAGAACAGAATCCTTTTTACGCTTTTGCACGGGCTTTTGTGAAAATGCTTTTTGAATAAACGATGTATCGTGAATTTGTCAATTTGCATTTTATGAATACGTTTATGCGCTCGTCTTTTGTTTTGGCGCTTTTGCACGCGTGATTTTCATATCAATGTATTCTTGTTTATGAAATTTAGCATATTTGAAACGATATACGATATATGAAAATGAAATGAAAATGAAAATGTTTATTATGTAACAAATACGAAATACAATTAGCAGTGCCCGGCGGACCCCAAACTAGCTGAGCCTGTATCTTGGGACCCAGCGAGTCGGTTTACATTATGAGAGATTTCCTTAAGTACTTACTATCTTAACAGATACTTATAAAATAGAAATAAAGAAAAGAAAGATCACCGACGCTGAAACCTTAATATTATTTAGAGAGACATATGCAAATGTGTGTGTGTGTGTGTGTGTGTGTGTGTTTAGACATTCTTTTCGGAACAATTTTACGAGTATTTTATCAAGAAAATATTAAGAAAATACAAAATGTGTAGGGCTAAAACTACTATTAAATTTAAATAACTAAAACTAAAACTTTAATTAAAAAGAGAGGTGGCCTCTTGGCATGGTGCCCATCACGCAGGCAGCATTCCCGCGTTGAACTGCGATTGAGATTCTTTGCGCGAGAAAGCTGCCGGCGCGAGGTTGCCTGTTGCCTCCCTTAACCTATTGCTGAGCTCCCTGTGTAGCTCCAGCGCACCCTTACCCGAGGACCTAGAGTTTCGACGCCGAAAGCAAAGAGCATATATTTAGTAACTCCCATTATCTTTCTAATGTTGTAAAATGTTTGATGGTTGCGCTTTTACACCTTAACATCTGGACCGCTTGCTATGAATTTTTGCATACATCATTATTAGATGACAGAATACATACCTATAACTGGATACTTTTGAAAATTTATTCCGAAAAAAAGAGTTGTCTCCAAGGCCACGCGGTAAAAGAATTCTAAAAAAAATGTGGTCCAGGTTATTGAACTTAGTTTAGTGTAGGTATGAAACTGTCAAGCTTATCAGGTTTAACGACTATAATTCTGCTGTCCAAAGCCAAACGGCAGTAGGTATCTTAAAAAAACGAATATCATGTGAGTTATTTATGTGTTGCTGAGCATAATGTCTTAAGCTACACAATAGTTTAATACTATAAGTAACTCATAAGTGTTTTTTTAGAGATTTTTAATTTTTCCAGCTGTTGGCTATTACAGTCAAAATTTATTGTATTTTTTATCAATGAATCGCTCGGGTTTTTGACGGTGGCGCGACATTCTGCCTTGATCCAAATGAAAAACAATAAAAAAACCGGCCAAGATAGGGTTCCGTAGCCATTACGAAAAAATCAAGTAATATTTTTCTAAGGATTTCGTATTGTGTACGGAATCTTCCAAATTTAGGTATTTTGTACCTTAGGCTGCTATTTACTTTTAAACTACATATAATTTGCATTTTCCTTGTAAATTTAATATACTTACTACCATCCTGAATTCTTAAAATTTTCCCACTCAACAGTTTAGATTTTAGAGCGGTGGGGGCGGACCCTTGATTTTAATAAAAAATTGCGCTTTAAAGTTGAATATTTCGCAAACAGATCACTGAATCGAAAAATCAACCCCTCAAGGTTTTAAAAAACCTATCCAACGATACCCCACACTAGGTTTAGTCGAAAAAAAAAATAGCCTTGATATAAAAATTTCAAGCGGTGTCTGAGCTTAGCTGCGGACAGACAGACAGACGGACAGACATGGCGAAACTATAAGAGTTCCTAGTTGACTACGGAACCCTAAAAACTGACCAGAAATAACAAAAGTTCGCAATAAACTATCACCGAACTAAACACTTTGTTGTTGCTAATTGATGACAATTAGTGTCATTATTTTTTGAGGAGTGTCATTTTTTACTCTAATGACGTACGACGCGCAGATCCGACACACCTAATGAATTTGCAAATGAAGTCTCAATTAAGAGACCCATTAATTAAAGCAACCCTTTTGATGTGTCACTCTTCATTCACCAATATTTTGATGTATTTAGTAGAAAACTGACTAGTCATCATCACCTTTTTAAAAGCAAAGTGCTTGCTTTTGGCACCAAAGAATATTTTTTCACTTCTCATGCTCGTAAAGTTGGTGTTTATGCTGGATCTAGGCGACATAAAATGACTTTTTATGCACTAGTGCATAAAATAAAATCTTCGTCTAAGACCAAGGTAATTAGGTCTCAACAGCCACAAATAAAGAAGTTTCTTTATATTTTTTTAATACATTTTTTATTTATATAAAACTAAAAATCAATCAATCAATCAAAATAAATCACTAAAACTAAAAAAAATATAATTATATAGTAATGCGTGAAAGATAAAATTTACGTAGTGAGTGAACAATTGTTTTCACTGTTGCTATTTCATTTCCTCGCCATCGAAGTGAAAAGCAGTGTTAAACTCGAGCATTACCATTTTCCTCTCGACGTGTCTATCCACCCTCGCCGTACCGGCTCGGGTGGCTATATGAACGTCTTGGGTAAAATGGCTCGTTTTATGCTCTTGTTGTACAATCTACTATTTCCTGCTTACTTAAAATGGGAAATAAAGCATTAAAAGTAAGTTTTCATTAATAAAACATTTTTGATAGAATTTTTTTGGCGAACTGTATTTTTTTTACTTGTATTATCGTCCAATTACATATTTATACCAAATTTGAAGTCAATATGACCATCTGGAAGTGGGTCAAAATGAACTTGCAAGATTTGACCCAAAACAACAAAAGTACACAGCGCAAGTTATAAACGCTTGTAGCCTGTAAGTAAGCCTGCCTTTCGTTATTAATCATAGCAAAATTTTATTGTCTTATTAATTTCAAATTATGACCGTTTTATAATTTTGCGTATAAAATAAAAGCAGCTAGCAATATAAAAAGCTACCGCGCGTGAGTTTTCTTCGCCTCAAGCTTGACATAAATTAGTCACATTCAGTTTTATAGCAAAACAGGAAATATCAGATTTCTAGGAAGCACTGTGACGGACTCTAGAAAGTTGATTTGGTATGATTTTTAGCGATAGGAATGAATGATGATTGAAGTTTTAGCATATTCGTGACATTTATTGTTTGAGTAACAAAATGGTCTCATAAAATGTCTTAATCTATTTTAGAAACAAGCTAAGCCATTGATAATGTAAGTTAGTTTCTTTCCCGCAAAATCCTAATCAGTATGCATGTATAATAGATAAATAGATATATTAAATTATTAATGAACAAATAACAATAATAATATGTAAAACTTTTACTGTAGTACAAATATGAAAAGAAAAACAGAATAAACATATGCAAACATAAGCCAAACTTATTATTTTTAGAGATCTCTACCACAGAACCTTTATCTACTAAACACCTCTCATTTGCATGCTCTCGTCGAGCATTTAATTCAACCAAGAAGTAACACAGGCAACCAAGTGGTAGCACATTCAATTTCGAAACTCATGAGTGTTATTTCACTAATAAAATTTGCGTAAACGCCAAGACGCCCCAAGATCTCGCAAAAAGCTGGACATGCCCCGGGAAAACAGGACGGTTGACAAACCTAGCATAAATACAAATTTTTTTTGTTAACTGGATGGAAAACGAGCAAGTGGGTCTCCTGATGATAAGAGATCACCACCGCCCATAGATACCTGCAATACCAGGGAGATTGCAGATGCGTTGCCAACCTAGAGACTTAAGATGGGATACTTCAAGTGCTAGTAATTTCACCGGCTGTCTTACTCTCCACGCCGAAACACAACAGTGCAAGCACTGCTGTTTCACGGCAGGATTAGCGAGAAAATTCCTCCTCCCTTCCGACTTCAGACCCTAGCATGTACCAGCCTGGAGAGAAATATCTCTATTGCGGTCTTCCCGGTGCCGTATATCTAATGCAACATTATAAGCACTCGCTTTAATCTTGAAAACAATCAACAAACGCACTTAAATCCAAAAAGCGTAACATGCATCATATCGCTTTTGAATCATAACATCAAAACAGCCGCATTTTGCCAGCTGGTTTGCTAATTGCTCTGGTAAACAAGCAAGCAACAATAGATACTGATTCAGCATTACCATAACATCACACAATACTCGTACAAGCCGATTGTACGATTGTATCTCGGTGAGGTAAGTCGGGATAGCGAGTCCTTGCTTGGTTTACACGAGCTTGAATGTATCTCTTATTTATGGGTTTGCGCAATAGCAAAGATGTTTGTTTTTTTCATAAAAATAAATAAACTTACGTCTTAGATGTGCATAAAACAAGAGAAAATCTTATAATAGCAAAACAGCTTTTCGGGTGCGGGAATCTTAGGTATATTAAGTTGAAAGAACCACGAGCAAACGTAATGCTGTTAAATACAAATACTAATATTTTTTTTCTACTCCTATACTACTGTAATGTGTGATTTACTTAATCGCGAACAGTAATATAACAGCATGCATAACAAGATTCTGGAAAAGTCTATATTGTCTATTCCCCATAACATCACTGTATCGTAATGTTGCTACAACGATACTGCAACTACTTACTTTTTTTTCTTAATTCGTACGTTCGGGCAGGCTAAGGTGCAGCCAGTTACATATTTTTTATGGTTTTTATACATAATAAAAACTTTCCGAACATAATCCATAGCCTGCCAACATAAGTAACTGTATTTTTAATAAGTCACAGGCAAGTAAACGTTAATCAAACACAAAATCTAACTTAGACAAATTTTGTCATTTTCATATTTCTCACTTGTCTTGTTCTTTACCTTCTCTTTGCGTTAGCGATACTTTTTACTGAAGTATGAAAACGTTTAAAGCTTACTATTTCTCTTATTTTGTATTGTAATTAATAAATAACCTGTCGAAGAAAAAGTATTGTATGCAACGTTGTATAAGTAATATTAAGTAAGTCAAAAAAAGCTCGTGGCGTCTTTTTCTTACGATGTTCGCTGAAGCTCACATCGTAACTCACACCACTCACCTTTTTTGAACCCTGTTATACAACTGTTGCAATTGCATATTATTATAATACTAATAATGGTAGTTTGGTAAACGTAAAGTAATACCCTACTTGTACTCGTATTATAATCGTAAAAGTTTGTGCTGTGTTTGTGTGTCTTTTTTTACTCTGTCTCTCTGTATTCATATATAAGCTATTTTTACTGCGATATCTTCAAACGATCGAGATCTAATATTCTCATTTCAAAATCACGAAGTCTCCTCCACCAAATCCTATGAAAATGTAGTAAAATCCTTCAAAAATTAATGGCCTAATTTTTTTATGGAGTACGACTAGACGTAAAGTGGCGTTATTTTTTTTTCTCATTCAACCTTATATATAGTGTGGGGTATCGTTAGATAGGTCATTGAAAAAAAGGGGGTTGCTAAAAGGATTTTTCGATTCAGTGATTTGTTTGCAAAATATTCAACTTTAAAGTTTGAAAAAATTCTGGATGGTTGTAAGTATATCAAACTTACAAGGAAAACTATAACGGCTTATAACGGTTAAGTTTTCTTTAGAATTATTAGTAGTTTAAGAGTAAATAGCAGCCTAAGGTATAGAATATACCTAAACTTGGAATATTCCGTACAAAATACGAAGTCCTTGGAAAAATATTACGGAACCCTATTTCGGGCGTGTCAGACACGCTCTTGGCCGGTTTTTTGGAAGTTCATGAAAAAAATTATAGCTGATCTAATAAAACTATCTGATTCTAAATTATGAAACCATATCAACGTATTTACATTTTTTGCTTTCAACTAGGAGTATGAAATATTTTAGCATTTAGCTAATGACTCATTTATCACAACTACAGAGGTAATTAAACAATACTTATGTTTACTGCATGTGTGAGGCAAGCAGTATACTTACTTTAGATTTAAGAAAATACTTTCACCGGCATTCAGAAAGCGGAGCCTAAATTAACAATCTGAAACGTGATACCAGCAATACACTCGTAAAGGCAACATTATTAGTTGTACAAGATTACTTCGCTAATTAAAACTCTTCTATACGCCACTTTGCGGCGGGTGATAATGAATCGGTTTAACAACTTCGAGACTGTGGCGAGAAAAACAAGTAATCATCTTATAACGTTTTAAACTTTCGTGATTCTCACTCATAGTCAAAATACCACCAACGGGACTTATCACGCTAACACACACAAGTAATATTTACCTCGACCAGTGGCCGTGGTCACGAGTAGACCACTCGTAGTCTGCAACTGCAATGTTGCCGAAACGTCGAGGTAAATATTACTTGTGTGTGTTAGCGTGATAAGCCCCTTAAGTGGTATTTTGACTATTAGTAATCTTCTTGTTTTAGCCCCCGATGCAAAAAAGGGGTGTAATGAGTTTGGCCGCTATGTGCCGCTGTCTGGGGCATTAAAGCTAACAAACGGATGGACCGATTAGAAGCGTTTTTAGGGTTCCGTACCTCAAAATATTATAACAATTTTTGCATATATTTTGTCTGGCTTTCCGTGATTTCACTTTTCGCCGGCCCTGCGAAAGACCGCTGGTTTTCAAGTAGCGACATGCTGAGCCGGGACCATTTTATAACAGCATCTATGTAATTTTTTTAATTGTATTTTTAGCCTGTATATGTTATTGATGTTGTAAATAAATGTTTTTCTTTCTTAAAAAAAAACGAATCCCTTATAGCGTCACCTTTATAAATATTATAAATGTTGACAATAAATCTCTGTCTGTATAAACCCTGTGAAGGATATATGATAGTTTTTGTTTATCCCGGAAAATTGCATGGTTCCGGTATAATGATAAACGACTTCATTGCAGATGAGGTCACGGACAAAAGCTAGTTATATTATATTTCCCTAATTACCCATACCCATCGATAAAAAAGACTCTATATTTAAGGCAATGGTTGTAATAATTAATGACAGAGCAGTCCGCAGTCCTAATAATGCTGTCCATGGGTGGCGGTGGTCGCTTACCATCAGGTGACCCGCACGCTCGTTTGCCAGCTATTTGATTAAAAAAAAACACCCGCTATACAAGGTGTCTTTAAGTAAATCATAAATTTGTCAGCAGTGTGGATTAGTATGACTGAACGCCCCCTGTAAAGGCAAACAACTATTTACAACGATGTAGAGCTTAGAACTGCATGCACAAGTTATACGCTTCATTGCCACAATTATCATCATTGGCCTATGTCATCTATGAAAGATGGTTTAAACAGCGTTCATGGTGGTGCGACATTAACGCAGGCTTGCAAGGCCGATTCGCGAGCAACAGCTACGACCGCACAATTGACAGAATAAGCTCAGTCGTACCCTGCGACATAGGGGGGAGGGCAACAGGGGGGCTACTATAAAATCCGAAAATAGAAGTCGTATAGTACCATTCCTCTCACTCTCGTATAAAATTATATAAACGTCAGCGGGACGGCAAGAAACGAAGTTCGAGTTTTGCACTTCGTAGTGTGCCTGGCCGATAAAATAGCTATATCATAGATGACCACCGAGACGAAAAGAGTTAGCGGAGTTTTTGATTCAAAATCCTTTTAATATGATGATGATGATGCGATTAATCTTAATATTAATGACTCGTTATGACTACAATTCAAACACACAACATAATAAAAAAACCTACATCACAAAACTAGACTTTTCGCGAGCAGTTTCCGCGAAACATTGCAGCGGTACTACTGTTATGTTATTAAATAAATCTCGATCGTATCTCGCCCAACACTAACAAGCAGTGAAATAATCTAGATAGTGTACTCGATTAGTGGCAATTAAAGCAGAGTATGGTGAGCCTTCGGCGCGCTTTGTGCGCAAGCGCGGCGCTCACGCACGCCGTACCATCGGTGCGAACGCATGATTATCACAAGTACGAAGACTTCGGTTACACGTTCCGGTTCTCTGGTTCTGGTTTGTTCTGGGTTTCTGGCGTCAGTTCAATCTATCATACTGGTTTTCTGTCATTCAAATCGGATTGACGAATATTATTGAAAACATTTAATTTTCATTAGTCTGGAGTCTGGACCACCAGTCCACCTGTCTGAGAGAAAATTCGTCGTCCGTCGTCCGCAATTCTATCATCATTCTGACCAGAATGATAAACTGAACTGATAGGTACCAGAATGAACATGTAACTCTTGTTTTACTAGCCTGCTCAGTTTGAAGTGAGAAAATAGTGCTTAAAGCCGGTCACAGACCTACCGAATTCCTAGAACAGAACAGGAAAGAATTAAAATAGAGTTCTATAATAGTACTGTCAATAGAACTAGTGGGACCACACCGTCTCATAACACTAGCGGAACACTCCGATTTTAATTCTTTCCTGTTCTGTTCTAGGAATTCGGTAGGTCTGTGGCCGGCCATAATCACTATTTTCTCACTACATACTCACTCAAAAACATAACTTTCTCATTTCGAATCGAGTACACATGGTACGACCAGTGATTATATCGGCGAGACAGATTGCGAGTACGGACTCGTTAGCTAGATAAGACGATTAATGTTGTTTCTCTCTCTGACTGTCTAGGGCTAGTGCAGAATACTAACATTGAAATTTTATAAAGACTTTAGACTTTTTTTAAAGGGGGTATCCGTCAGATGGCCGCACATACGTTTGCTGGCAAACGGGATTGGTCACAGCGGCTTCCCTCTCGGTTAGTTTTTTGTGGGGAAGGGGAGGATATGGCATTTGACTTCCGTAGCATTGTATTTTGCATCTATCTATATATACAGGGGTATCTATATATACAGAGAGAGAGCTATGCTTGGAGTTTATTTGCGCGATAGAATCAGGAATACGGAAATTCGTCGAAGAACTAAAGTCACTGACATAGCTGGAAAAATATGCAAATTGAAGTGGCAATGGGCAGGCCACATCGCTCGAAGAACAGATAACCGTTGGGAGAGAAAAGTCCTCGAGAGGCGACCACGAACCGGAAGACGAAGCGTTGGACTGACGACATCGTGAGAGTAGCGGGAAACCGGTGGATGCAAGTGGCGAGTTGTCGTTCATTGTGGCGTTCTAAGGGGGAGGCCTTTGTCTAGCAGTGGACGTCTTCCGGCTGATGATGATGATATATGGGTATGCATTGTTAGGTTTTATTCTGTATCATATTCAAGTTTTTTTAACAATTTTTTATGCTTGTGGGTGCTATTGCAGGCTGCGTCGTATTTATATCGGTGCGTATTTTAAACATAATACATAATTTTATATATTTCACATATTATCTACCACATCTATATCAGTTAAATTTCAGCCACAAAAAATCAGCCATACTGTAGTAATAATGTGCCTATAGTATACACTAGCCGTTGACCGCGACTCCGTCCGCGTGGAATACGTTTATCGCGGGAACTATGCAATTTTCCGGGATAAAAGCTATTCTATATTCTTGCCCGGGACTCAAACTATCTGTACACCGAATTTTATCTAAATCGGTTCAGCGGTTAAGACGTTATTGAGTAACAAACATCGAAACATATAAACATCTTCACAAACTTTCACATTTATAATATTAGTAGGATAAGTAGAACCTAAATCAACTTCCACATACAAAGAAAAACAGTATGTAAGCTCTAAAAGGCATCAAAATATTTGCGACGCTTTTAGCGCCTCTCGTTGCTGAACCCTTTTATATAAAGATCTCCTTGGAAATAAATATTATGCTTAAAGCTTGCCCACGCTATGAGATTTCGAGCGGGATAATGGAGTAAATTGAGGGTATGAAGTAAGATTTTTAGTCGTTTCTTCGCATAATACATTCATATTATTATCAGCCGTAGGACGTGGGGAAAAATCCATTGTCATTACCCTGCCTGCATACTACGAAATTCGAAACTCGAAGTTTGTGTCCCTCTGACACATATACTATTTAATACGACAGCGAGAGGGACGGTACGATACGAACTTCGAGTTTCGTAGTAGCCCTGCGGCTAAGTACCAGCAGATGTTCCTGCGCTCCAACTTCTGGCCGGAGGGTGTGGTGTTCCGTCGTTTTAGGGTAACGACGAAGACGACTTACAAAAATCCCTAATTAGATTTTTTTTATGTATTTTTTGTGAATTTTATATATGTCTTTTTGTGTACCTATTATTTTTTGTATAATTTGAATTTTACAGCGCAATGGTGTTTTAACTGAAACCTGTATTTTTTTGGTGACAAATAAATAAATAAATTATGGACGACTGGGGGGGACCCAGACAGTACCGGACTCTCGCTGGCTAAAAAACCCGATAGCACCTTAGCATCTTAGGATTCTAGGTTAGCAAAGCATCTGCAATCCCCCTGGTGTTGCAGGTATCTATGGGCAGTAGTGACGTCTTAACATCAGGAGACCCACTTGCTCGTTTTCCATCCAGTCGAATAAAAAAAAACACGTCTCCTTCTTCCCCTAGAGCTTACTATGGGGAGGAAAGGTTTCGTATTAGGTTCAGCCTTTTGCTCGAAACCGGGAGAGGAGCATGCATTCACCCATTAGGCTTTGTGGGGTGATTGAGTGTTTTTAGGGTTCCGGAGCCAAAATGGCAAAAAAGGAACCCTTATAGTTTGGCCATGTCTGTCTGTCTGTCTGTCCGTCCGTCCGCGGCTTTGCTCAGGGACTATCAATGCTAGAAAGCTGTAATTTTGCACGGATATATATAAATATGCAAAATTTTTTTAGGGTACCTCCCATAGACGTAGAGTGGGGGTGATTTTTTTGGGGGTATCGTTGGATATAAACCATTAGGGGTTTGCTAAGACGATTTTTCGATTCAGTGTTTCGTCAGTTTCGTTTGCGAAATATTCAACTTAAAGGTCCAAATTTTCATCAAAATCGAGCGTCCCCTCCTCTGAAATCTGAACCGGTAGGTGGAAAAATTTGAAAAAATTCAGGAAATAAGTAAGTATATCAAACTTTCAAGAAAAACTATGACGGTTAAGTTTGTTTGAGAATTATTAGTAGTTTAAGAGTAAATAGCAGCCTAAGGTATAAAATATACCTAAACTATGGAAGATTCCGTATAAAATACGAAATCCTTAGAAAAATATTACTTAATTTTTTCGTAATGGCTACCGAACCCTATTTTGGGCGTGTCCGACACGCTCTTGGCCGGTTTTTATTGTTGATCCCCATTGGTTTGTTCCTTCATCGATCCGATTAAACATCACAACATGACTCTTCTCTTCTAACCTAGCCCCAGTTACTACTCAGACGCCACAAGGCTAGGCGTTCGAGTAATTAACAGCATCCAGAATGTAACAGGGAGGCAGCGCTTGTATTTGAGGAGGCAAGGATTCCACTCGTAAAGTTACGCAATATTAGCGTATTATTAGCATTTGAAAAATATTAAACGTTCTTGATGAATTTCTTTACTTGAGATTCTGTTTTCTAAAATCAAGTAAACAACTTCAAAAACAAGTTTAATGACTCGTTTATTGTTTTTATCCTGTAGATGAAAGTAAAAGTTAACTAAGTTACTGTGACTTGTTACGTTTACAACTCGGTTAAGGCGATTAAATTACATTAATTATTTAATAAACGGAAATATTAATTTCACTTAGGACGCGGCAGGTGTTCTAGTTTTGGAGGTCTTTGGCATTATAATTGCACTAACCTACGTACTCGTGTAAATTGTAATACATAGATATGATACGTTTAAGTCGGTATAAGTTTCGGTTAGCTAAGCAAACTCCATTTTCATAAAGTTTTAATATTTGTTTGTAACTAAAAAACTTATTTAATTTTGTGTCTGCAAAAATAACTGAACGAAAATGCGTGAAATTTAGCGCACAAATAACTTCATCATCATCGTTCCAGGCTTGGCCCGGGCTTGGACCGTAGTTCCCACGCGAGCCCAGTGTGAAATGGGAACTTCACACAGACCATTGAATTGCTTCGCAGGTTTGTGCGCGTTTCCTCACGATGTTTTCCTTCAACGTAAAGCTAATAAGAATAAAATGTTTTGTATGACTTAAATAATTTATGACAACGGACGCAGTTGCATGGCTCAACACCCTGAATGTTAACATTTAGCATGTTGCTGCTTTAAGGGTTCCGTGGTCAACTAGGAACCCTTATTATAGTTTCGCCATGTCTGTCCGTCTGTCTGTCCGTTCGCGGCTAAGCTCAGAGACCGTTTGTATTAGAAAGCTGTAATTTGGCATGAATATATTCGTACATATCAGTAATGCCAACAAAGTGTAAAATAAAAAAAAAATATGGTATCTCCCATATACGTAGTGGGGGTGTTTTTTTTTCTAGACTAACCCTATAGTATAGGGCACCGTAGAATAGGTCTTTTAAAACCATTGGGGGTTGCCTAGACGATTTTTCTATTTAGTGATCTATTTGCGAAATATTTAACTTTAAGGTGAAAATTTACACTAAAATCTAAACTGTTGAGTGGAAAAATTTGGAAAAATTCAGGTAGTAAAAGTATCTCAAATTTACATGGAAAATTATAGCGGCTTAGATTGCTTGAGAATTATTATAGTAGTTTAAAAGTAAATAACAGCCTAAGGTATAAAACTTACCTAAACTTGGAAGATTCCGTACACAATACGAAATCCTTAGAAAAATATTACTTGATTTTTTCGTAATGGCTACGAAACCCTATCCTGGGCATGTCCGACACGCTCTTGGCTGGTTTTTATTTGTATTCTGTAATCTCGTGGTAAATTTCAAATGTAAAATAATTTCGCACATGATTTTCGAAAAAACCAGAGGTGAGTGTGCCCGGATTTACAAAATCCTCTCTCTAATGCCGTATCTCAGTAACCAGAAATTCTTTCCAAGGCCCATTTCCTCTTGTAACTTTTTATTGAAAGCCTCCACGTGTCGTGTTTCGGACATCCGGCCTGTCCCTCAGGGCTAGGAATCAATATCGGCCATATGGCGCTTTAGTGGTACATTTCTACGGTCTCTAATACTCTGAATCATTCTATTTTTGTAAAAAGTCAGGGTAAAGGGGTGACATTTGGGATAAACGGTGTCGTGTCTTCGGTGTTTTAATAATAATCAAAATCAAAAAATCAAAATGGTTTATTAAAAGCAAAAACAAATTACAAGAAGGATTTCCGTTGGTTTCACACTAGGCTAAGCCTGTCACGTGGAAACCTGATTCCTGATTCCTGGAATAATAAAACTATTTATTTCGGTTTTCGGTTTTAAAGCGTGGAGTGCTTTCAGGTGCTGAATCACTGCTGTGCCAGTAAATTTAGTAAGTAATTTAAAAGTAAATAAGTTTAATTTAGAAGTTTACTCATAAGAAGACTTTATCTCCATACAATATATATACTTTTATTTTCGAGTTTGAATGTTTTTCCACTTGTATCGTATTAGTAATCAGTAGCCTTAATATGGGTTAAATTATAGTAAAAGATTTTTTTACACCGTGTACATATAACAGGTGCATTTACGGATTTAGGATTTCTGCATAATTATATATTCACTCACTTCCCTTGCACCAAACTATTGAATTGTCCTTCGTTCATTAAGGATAGGTACCTACCATATTTTTGTCTGCTTAAAATATATATTTTTTTACTTTCACCATTTTCACGCCGCATTTTGTTTTGACGGATGTGATCCGTTTGTTATACTGAGCCCAGCTGGACTTTGACAAAGTCGTATCGTTGGATTAATTGCATTGGGACCGGACAGATCGAAAGCCGTATTTCATCCAGGAACCGTAAATATATCTGTAGTCAGACCATTTGCGTAAATCATTGTGTTATTGTTTAAATTCAGGTGTGATTTTGCGTCATCCATGTTAATTTAGACATCAATTACGCGCTCGTTCTGGCGTGAGTTCAGTCCCTTATTCTGGTTTTCAGCTGTTCAAAACGGATAGAAGAATATTTATTGTTTATTTATTATTTTCTGTGAACTAAGTAAGTATAAACAATGAGGGCTACCTTTTTTGCGCTCACCACTTGGCTCCACTGTAGACAAAGGTCCTGCCTGCATATGAAGTATAGTGGTTAGTTTGTTATCACGGGAGTGAAAACAAAATTTTCATTTAATTTAATACCTTAAAACCGTACCATAAAAATATCGAGCATGCCACACTGTTGTGTAGTCCCGCTTTGTTCGGAAAAAAAAGAAGAAAGATTTCCGAAAGACAAAACTGTCTCAAAACATAGACATTCATTGCCCCTTAACGCAAATTTGCCGTAACTTATTTCAGGTATTGCAAAATATTCACAATATTATTCTAATTATAAATAAATCCGCGTAGTGACATATTTCATTTCGGAGACATCTCGCTACACTAGCGCCTCTAGCGGCGAATTCATACGCGATAGACTATTAGTTATTCTGTGGCTATAGCCGTCATTACATATTTTGCTCACCTGCGACCTTTCGACAGTCTAAGTCTATGCAACGAATGTGTGTTCATGCGGCTCGTCCACCCCCCACAATGTAAAGACACACACACATCACAAAAACCCGACTATCACAAGCCACACAACACTGACGCGTTTCGAACTCAACCAGAGCTCGTCCTCAGAGCAAGACAACACTTTGCTAGACACATTTTAGACTCCTTCCTTTTTTAGGGTTCCGTAGGATTCGTCATGTCTGTATGTCTGTCTGTCCGTCCGTATGTCACAGCCACTTTTTTCCGAAAATATAAGAACTATGCTGTTGAAACTTGGTAAGTTCCCCATACTTAGAACTGAAACTTAAAAAAAAAATCATCAAACCCATACGTGTGGGGATTGAAGTTTCTAATATCATTTTTTTCTAAACTGAATAGTTTGCGCGAGAGACACTTCCTTAGTGGTAAAATGTGTGTCCCCCCCTGTAACTTCTAAAATAAGAGAATGATAAAACTAAAAAAAATGGGATCCTTTCGACTGCCATAATCTTACAAGTCATAATGTAATGTTTGTCATAATTATTCTTAGTCATAATTTAATAGACCCAAATAAAATATGATGTACATTACCATGCAAACTTCCACCGAAAATTGGTTTGAACGTGATCTAGTAAGTAGTTGTTTTAATACGACATAAATCGTAAACCGCAATTTACCTTTCATTCAATCAACTCAAATATAAAAATAAAAATAATGTGTACGGAACCCTCGGTGCGCCTTTGCCCGGTTTTTGCACATGTTACACTCCTTCTTTCTTCTTAATTCTTTGTGTCTTTTATCTTTATTCTACCACTAAATCCAACGTGGTTACAGTAATTTGCCTATTGTAAATGTTCGTGGTTATGTGAAGGGGTCAGGAGCATCTGCACCTGAGTTCGAGTAGCATTATTAATTTAATAAAATTGCAATCGATAATGAATTGACAAATTTGGCGATATTCTGAAGTTAATTTTAACCGCTAGGTGATAAGGTACATATATTAACAAATGTTGAAACTAGCATTAGGGTAGCGCGTCCTTTATTATGGGTTTATATAGTACCTACATAAGATACATAGTATAAATTTAGTGAGAGGGTATAGTTTACGAGATATGACCCTTTTCAAAATGGACCGGAGGTGGGATTGTTTGGGTGGTTTCTGCTATTTTATCTTCGAACGAAGGAAATTCCTTTCAGGTCACAGAATCCTAACAAAATTATAGATCGTAGGTGTTGTGCACCAGAGTACGTTCACGGCGGGTCGAAATAAGATGCAAATTTAATTAGCAAAATATGCCCAAGGATTCGTTGACTTTTTCTCAGTAGGTAAGGAATATGCATAGAACAGGATTTTTTGTCTTAAATAAGTACTACATCGTACTAGGAAACAGAAAAATCAAAGAAATTACGTAAAAATTAACACTATCTTCTTCTGTGTTGGTGTGCAATAAAGAGTTATTGCATTGTATTGTATCTTTTAAAAATTAAGTAAGATGGGGACGTTTGTGGTGAGAGTGCCGACAAATGAAACCATAGGAAGACTTCCATCTTAATTTATACAATTTCTACCATTTCCGCACCTATTTTGAAAATTCCCCGGATGTTATCACATTAAATCTCTAGTAATAGTAAACTTCACAAACATGCTTTTTCACGACCAATAATAAAGCGTCTGAAACTTTTACGATTGTGCTGGCGACAAAAAGTAACAATCGCCATGTGAGAAAGGTATAAACATGACGACCTGTTTTAAATACAATACCGGTTACTTTCTTTCGAACTAGAAATCTAATTGATAAATGGGTTAGGTTTGTTAGTTTGTGTATGATTGTTATTACACTGGCGGCAGTTTGTAAGATTGGGGTCTCTGCCAGAACTTTAACGCGATCATAATTATCACCTAAGCCGTAGGATGTGTGTTTAAAGGTAGATAACTTTGTTGAAATCTATCTATTAAATTAATCGAAACATTGTTATGTTATGTATGTAACAACAAATGCCACTTAAATTTTTAATCAGTCCTTATTAACATGCAAACAACGCACGCTGCAAGGAAGAAACTTGCACTAACAAAGTACAGGGTGTTTTTAGCAACACAAGTTTACATATACCTATACTTCATTTAATTTAGAATTGGAGGCCAGAGCAACATTGTATTGCGACTCGTGAACTGTAATCTCTTTACAATTTGTACTAGAATAACAATTGACGACACGCAAATAAAGTGGCATTAAAACAATTTTATTTTGCGGCTCCCAGACTATTGTACTGGACTATTTGCTAGGTAAGAAATAGTTGACCAGACGCAATACAATGTTGCTGTGGCCTCCAATTCTAAATTAAATGAAGTTATAGTTTTAAGTAGAACTTTTTCTCTTCCGCTTCTAAAGTCGCGTTTTCGTGTATGTTACCGTGATAATTTTCCTTCTTGTGTTGTTATAAATATTTTATTAGAAGAAAGAAAGAAGACTTTCACTAATACAGAAGACACACAAATTAACAATAACATTTACACAACAACACACAAATAAACCAAAAAAATACATGAAAACACACGTAGAAAAAGCGAAATAGTCGCTGACTCAGCATTATACTGAGGCGTTAAACGCCTGCAGTGCTTATTAATGGGTACAGTTTTAACCGCCCATCTTCCTTCTCCATCCGTCTCCTCTCCATTTCTCCACGCCAGACAATTCACTGCCTGGTTATACCATTATTGGTGGTTATATAATTCAAGGAATTTTTTCGATCCATATATTTATTTTTTATTATTAAAAAAATACATTTGCACGGCATTACAGTGATAAACCAATACACCGAGAAACTTACAATTAATACAATAAGTTAAGGCAGACAAATCATTTATAGATACTGGATTGTCTAGCATCCATCACCTCACAGTATCGCAAACATTCGGAGGACACATTTGACCAGCGCCCCGCGAGCAGGTCACAGTCAGGTGCTGCCGCCAGCAGTGCGTTGAGCTGCGCCAGCGCGCGCGGCAGCGGCGAGCTCCTGCGTGACACCGTGCGCGCCGCTGGCACCGCCAGCAGCCCGCGTGCACGTGGACGGAGGGCTATCCGGCCCACTTCTGGGACGTACAACCTCAGAGTCTGATTCACGAGTTCAGGGCAATCCGACGCACCACGCAAAATACTACAAACGGTGACTAATAAGTTATAGTTGCGCCTGACCTCCAACGAATTGAACTCCAGAGAGCCGAGTAAAAATTTGGCTGGATACATATAAGGATAATATCCGAACCTTTTTTTAAATAAAAACCTTAAGAAGGCTTTTTGGACCTTCTTTAACAATAACGAATATGAGTCTTCATGAGGATTCCAAATGATTGAAGATGCTTCCAGCTTACTCCTAACCAAATGACTTGTGGGTCGTAAAAGTCTTTAACGTTGCGAATAACGAAGCCCAAGCGCTGAAATATATGACGTAGCTAATTTCGCACACATGCCCTCAAGCCGTTATGGCCTAGTGGTTTTACCTATCTATCGCCTCTCAAGCAGAGGATCGTGGGTTCACACTCCGGCTTGCAACTCTGAATTTTTCTTGAAAATTACATTTGAAATTTACCACGAGCTTATCAGTGAAGAAAAACATCGCGAGGAAACCTGCACAAACCTAGAAAGCAGTTCAATGGTGCGGGTGAAGTTCCTAATCCGCACTTGGCTTGCGTGGGAACTGTGGCCCAAGCCCTCTCATTCTGAGAGGAGGCTTGAGCACTGCAGTGGGACGTATATAGGCTTAGATGATGATGATGATTTGTGCCTCACATCATTTCCAACTCATCACACCCAATAAACATTCAACACGGCCAATAACTCCGTTTTCGCGCAGATTTCTATGTCGTTCCCAACCCGCCGCCACTTAGCCTTTACATTCTATAAAATAAACTTTCTTTGCACATAACCGTGAAAGCCTTAAAGATCACGAGCCGTACAAATTCGATGTAAAAAGTACATTAATCAGAGCCGACGTATGTGATTCAATTTCTCCAGCTTCGAGTGCAGTAATGATGTGCTGACATGAGTTCTTGTACAAGAGTTCTCATGCAAGAGTTTACGGCGGTTTTACTCGTACGGTAGATATTAAGTACACGCTGAGAAGCAAACGATATGTCAAGACGAAAATAAATCATCAATCATCATCCACTGTTGGTCATAGGCCTCCCCCGTAAACCTTCAGTTGCTTTGGCTGGCAGCGGCCTGCATCCACCGTGAACCTGCGGCTTTAACCAGATCACCCGTCCATCTCGTTGGTTGAAGTCTACGCTGCACTTGCCGATCCGCGGTTTCCACGAAAATAAAGGAACACGAATAAACTGCTAAGTAGGATCCTCTTAGCAATGTGCTTCCATTTCTGCCGGTTAGAGGCGTTGCGAGTACACTGGACCATGGTGGACTCAGTAGCTTTTTTAATCAGGTCAGTCCAGCGAGTTGGTGATCGGCCGCGTGCCCTCTTGCCTTCCATCTGCCCCTACCACCAATCTCTCCATTGAGTTCACATTCCTGGAGATGTGACCAAAGAACTTCAGTATTAAGAGAATACAAGAAATACAATACTAGTTATTGGGTGATTCGGGAGGCGTGTGTAGACACAACCCAACCGAACCTAACGTATATTTAAACAATAGCCCAGATCATGTTTCACCTTTCAGTTCAACAAGAGGAGTCTTCGTCAACAGACTAACCTGAGCTTAACGTCCACGTCGAAATTCCCTAATGTGTTCTCAAGCCAGTTACGTTTCTATCTAAAGTTCGTTATTTACGCAGAACTAAGAACATAAATATTTGGATTATACATATATGTATTAACATACATATGATTATACATAATGCATGAGGGATAAGTTCTCCTTTGTACATCTCTTTCTCTTGTTTACTGATATTTTCATCTGTTTTATGTACAATAAAGAGTTTTACAATACAATACAATGTGTATAGAAACGTTAATAATAAGAAGTGTCCATAAAGTTTCAAAAATAACACCGTTTCGCCTCACTAGTCGACTACTCGTAGTCGAGTCGAGTCGCACTCGGGCGAGTACTAAACATCTGTTAGACCATACCGGGCGAGTGAAACGATCCACAGATAAAGCAGATTTACTGCAATTACGCAGTTGGCGGTGTCCAATTATGATTTTTTATAGCATAGGTACGTTGGCTGTGAAATAATAATGGGGTGACAGTTACACTGTTACGTACCTATTTTCTTTTTATATGCGTGTGACATCATTAAAATGATTTTTTATTTTTATTTATGTCATGGAATAAAATTTTTAGAACTTTAAATAAAACTGTATTTGATTATCTTGTGTTTCATTAATTTAAACAACTAAAAACTAAAGTAAACACCGTAGTGGTTTCAATTTTTTTTATTATAAAGGGTTCTTCTTAATTATAAAATGTTCGCTTTGATAGTTCAAGGAAAGTTCTGACTTCTTTGACGTTCTGAATTCTGGGTGGAAAATTTAACGGACAATTCTAAGTGAAACTACATTGCAATAGTTTTTCCCTTAAATTATTTCCATTCTAACCGAATGTCGTAAGTAGTTATAAAATGGGAATTATTTTTATCGTTAGAAAAACAGCTACGAATGGAAAATCGTTTGTCTCCATTTTGAACTGATTTGTAACCAGCTGAAAGTAGGATTTATTTCACTAGTTGGAAATCCAGCTACTCAATAGTGAATTGTTATTGTTTGTCTTATCTTGTAACTGCTCTAATCAGCTACTATTATTATTATTATTTCTCTCTCTCTCTCTCTCTCTCTCTTTTTCATTATGTAGCTGTTAATAAACAAGGAATCTGTTCTTAATTACTTTATGTAAAAAATATTCTTGCGTTTAATCAAGAAATGCTCATTTAACTTATACCTAATAAGTAGCCGGTTATCCGTGACTCCGTCCGCGTATCCTGATAAAGAAGGAGCGACACCGTTTCATGTCTGAATGAATGTCGCTCAATTATCCATTCGCAACGGTGTGACAGCGTCCCGTGTGACAGCTAAATTTGACAGCTCTCTGCTTGGAGCTGTCGCCGTCAGGTGCACCCTCTAATAAGCTATCACTTTCACTCGGCGTCAGCTGGAAAGAGACGCTACAGGGCCAGCTTTGCAATGTTTTAAACGTTCTGACGTGGAAACTCTAGTTTACTTTTGATTGTATGAAGTATTTGCTGCTGCTTTTATATATTTTTTTATCTTAGGGCAATGGATAAGCGAGTCAAGTCAGTGTTAAAGTGCTAGCAATTTTAAATTAAAGGTCATTCAGTGTGTCTTTTGATATTTTTAAGTATAGGTCCTTTACCTAGACGGTAAAACATTATTATTATACATTATGACCATAAATAGACACCACGTAATCAGGTAAATTATAAACAATAATTTATCTCATAAAAATTCTGATTTTTATAAAGTTTGTACAATCTGTAGACTTTTAACTGTTATTTCATATATACATATAAAATTAAGTATATGAATTAAAGAAATGTAGGTACGTTATATTCGCGCATTACTTCACCATGGCTATTTCTACTTGTTTTTTTTTGTGTTTATCAGGAGGTTTCTACAAGAGATTATTTTTTGAAAATTGTATACGTCCATACAAAAAGACCAAGTGAGTAACTGAAATAGAAGATGCTTGGTTGGGTTTCATTTATGTCATAAGTATACCCGTGAGAAGCCGGGGCGGGCTAGTAAATCATAAATTTACATTTTCGCATTTATTTGTAAAAAAGTCACAGTTATGTTTAACCATTAAAAATTGATATTCACATTAGTAGCATCACAAGATTTATATTCGCAGTAAAATTTAAATTTCATATTATTCAAAAAACATGTGCAGAATCAGTAAATATCGTTATTTTGTTAATTATCACTTCAGAATTAAGACTTTATCATAAAGCATAGCCATAAAGTTTATACTAATAACTGCTTTCATGAAGTCATCATATTTTGTATGATTTATTAATCCGCATAGTTTTGCCGTTCGACAAGCACGACTGACACACATTTTATTTAGAATTTGCCAACGATGTATTTTAAAAACAGTTTTTAATGACGTTGTTAAAATATTAATTAGTGTGCATTCAATCAATTTAAAACATAACTTGGGCCGTTTTAACCGTTTTGGGCGTCGAGGTGTAAAAATGACCACGGTAACAAAAAAAAACTATAAATTATTCACCTTACTTCTTACCATATTTAAGAGCTTAAGTAGCTCTTGTCCGTGGAGTAATCGCCATTCTGTACGCCTCTGTGCCAATTAATGCTTGGAGCTCCTGATACAACATTACATTACGTTTGTACTACACATGTTGTCATACAATAAACTGTCCTCTTCTATTTGCATATAAATTGATGTCATTATAGGTGGGAAAAATATTTTTAAACACACAATATATACCAAATCTGTGATTGCAAAAGACAAAGAACTAAAAGTACAGTATCCGGCGATAAAGATTACACATAGAGTCTTCGGAGCTTTTATCTATAGAGAGCTGTTGCAACTACTAGAAAAAGGATAGTTCCCTCTTTTTCCTAAAGATGCCAATCTAAAGTTTTAGGGGGTTTCAAAAACTCTTTATTATGTATTTTCATCTAAATGCGTCCGTACTCTATTGCACCTGTACAACGACTGACTAACGTCACATAAGTAGTGTGTGACAACGCTATACGAAGCCGAACGAAACTAGCTGAGTCCCTTTCCAAAGACCGAATCTTTATGACCGGGTACTGTAAGTATAACTTATTCGAAACCTAACTAATCACACCCAGATATGTTATTTTTGAGAGTCACCAAGAGAATTAAATAAAATCCCAGAGTTCCAATTCTACTGCCAATTTTGATTCACTCGAATATACTTACCGAACGAAATTAAAATATTAATCATTCTAGAGAAAAGCTTCTCTTTCTAAGCTCACAAAAAACTATTGACACTATGAATGGCGAAAATTACGATCGTTCATTCACCTCTCTGATTAACTATTGAATAATCTACGAGCGATCTTGGTCATGGAATTATTAAAATTTCTTGTGTATTTAAAGAAGTAGCCTGAGCTCATTAGGACGGAAAGGAAATAGCTAATGACACGGAATAAGTCAGTGGTTGGGATATCGCCGACTAGACATGAAAAATGCCAAGTCTATTTATAATTGCAACTAGCTTCTACCCGCGGCTTCGCTCGCGTGAATCATCAAGTCCGTCAGTTTAGTTGAAATAGCAAAATTTTACAAAAATTCCAAGGGAATTCCCAATGACATCGTTGCCTTGGGCGCGTAGTTCGCATACTTTTCACAAGTCATACTGTAATGTTTGTCCTAATTATTGTTTGTCATAATTTTCCCCCACTGAAACTGTAAGTTTTTCTGAAAATTTTAAATGGTCATTCTATACAAAGTTGTAGGTTAGGTTAGGTTTGTTTTATGACAATTCTGAACAATTATTGGATTAAGAGAAAAAAAATGACTCATAACAAACGATATATTCTGACAAACATTACATTCTGACTTTTAACAATTATGCGAGCCGATATGGACCCCGTGGTCTTCATTTTACGTTTCGTTTAAAAACCGCGCCTACTCTTTTCTCAAAGGACTGGGAACGTATCCTTATTCAACTTATGTTATGGGTGTTGGCGGTGATTACTTTTCATTAGGTGGCTCGCCTTCTTGTTTTTACCCTATCATATCTATACCTATATAAAAAACCGGCCAAGAACATGTCGGACACGCCCAAGATAGGGTTCCGTAGCCATTACGAAAAAATCAAGTAATATTTTTCTAAGGATATCGTATTGTGTCCGAAATCTTCCAAGTTTAGGTAGATTTTATACCTAAGGCTGCTATTTACTCTTAAACTACTAATAATTCTCAAGCAATATAAGCCGTTATAATTTTCCTTGTAAATTACTTGCCATAAATCACCTTCACTTTACCTCTACGTGGGAGGTATCGTATTTTTTTTTACCACTTTTTCAGCTTAACTGACATGTATATTCATGCCAAATTACAGCTTTCTAGTAATAATAGTCTCTGAGCTTAGCGGCAGACAGACAGACAGACGGACAGACATGGCTAAACTATAAGGATTCCTAGTTGACTATGGAACCCTAAAAAGATCCTGAATTCCTGACCGATTGCGAGAAACTTGTGTTATTTTTTTTTCATGACCGTACTCATCCTGTATAAAGACTGCCATCTAATTATTTATTACGCATCACGATTTTCCCGATGAGCTTCCACGCGGCGCACGCGCGTTGATGTCTTTAGCATACAATTATCTATAGATCATTATTTATCGATCGGAACGGTTTATCCTAATTTAACTGTAATTTTTCTTGTGCAATAATTCAGGCCCAATTACTCACTTTTTTAACCCATTTGAGTGTTTCGTAGAACCTGTGTGCAAATATTATAGAGGATTTTTTTTATGCTGAACATATATTTATGTATTATTCAATTAAACAGATTATAGTGGTAATAGGGACTATTTTACATCATATGGAATAGAACCACTTAGGTAGGTAAATTATCATAATATCCTTCTAATATCATAAATCAGATTTTTTTGAAGCTGTTTGTTAATTGTGTATCATGTAACAACATATTATAATGAACAATTTAATTGAAGTTATTATAATTTACTAGCTGTTGCCCGCGACTCAGTCCGCGTAGAAGTATGAAAAATAGTTAACGTCCTATTCTCAGACCTACCGAATATTCACAAAAAATCATAATAATCGGTCAAGCCGTTTCAGAGGAGTTTGATTAGAAACATGTGACACGAGATATTATATATTAAAAAGAAAAGAAAATTGAATCAGGTGTTATTTTGCGGAAGTCCATATTAATGCATAATAAAAGTATATATATACCATAAAATGTTTAGTGTATAAAAATGTAGACATAGTTCATTAATTTTAATGTTATTTTGATTTTATTTTTGTTTTCACTTCTGACGACTTCATATTTTTGTTAGTTTGATGGCGATGTAATTGTATCCTCAACTTCAGTAATGATAGAAATTTAAAGAAAAAATACCAAAACTTTTTGCGTTTCTTATTTGTTTTTAACAGCATAACGTAGGTAGAAAAAGATCCTATTCCAAAACACGCATCCACACCGCAACTCTTCCGCTCGTCTCCACTGCAACGAGCATTTCACTGGCGCACGCGCAGTCTTGCCCAGTCCGTCTTCGGGCGCACTCGTGTATCTTCGGCTCTCGAACGCGCGACCAGTGCCTGTGATAGTGACATGGTTTTGTGCTTTAAACGGATTTAGTTACGTTACTTTACAACAAAACCGTAAGTTTGCGATTTTTTTTTATTAATACCATGTGTGGCGTATCTGTTCGTGCGCGCATTTAAATTATTTAGAAATCCAACTCGTCACTTGCAAAAAAATGCATGAAATCGGCGGAGCGTCTCGAGGAGATCTCGAGGCGCGCTGGAAGCGGCTGAGAAAGTGTGAAAACGCACTTACTGGGTTCTGCCGTTTGGCGTATGCATGCCGAATTGGAATTAGTGGAATATTTGGCGTTACTACAGAGGTCTGGGGAGTTGTTTAAGTTTTGCGCTGAGGTACGGCTAGGGTAGATATATTTAAGTAGACAAGAATACAATAATAACTAGACATATTGACACTATAGACACGTCAAGAAAAAATTACGTCAAGCTAACACACAATATTGACTTTTATAGGTGACAAGAATGGCTTCTTAAAAAATGTTTTAGGTACGTAACGATTACACTGACTATTCAATTTTAAATTTGATATGAAACTGGCCAGGAAAAATACTCAAATATACGTCATAATTTTTACAACCCTTACTGACTTCGGTAAAAAATTATTCAGTAGGTACCTAACAAGTCTCAAAATAAATGCCTATCTATAGTATAAATAGGTAGTTAATGAATTTACAACAATGTGTAATAATCAAATAACATTGGTTTCAATCAAAATAAAAATCAAAACAATTACAACAATAAAAATACTTTTGATTTATGCGGCAAATTATTTGTTAAATATTTGTACCATGAATAACCTTTTAAAAAATAATTATTTTATCTCATAAGTAAGCCTAAGTTATTCACACATTTTTTCAAAATGTGATAGTTCATGACGAAAAATGAGGAAAAGGAAATAATTTAATTATATTCTCATGCATCCTGTTGCTTAATACTACGTTAAAAAGCCTTATTATATCCTGCGATCGATTCGTTGTAAGCTTTTTATTCAAATTGTTCCTAATGCGTTGGTATCTCATTACCTACTATAAGAAAATTGGAATCTTCTTAGTGGCGCGCGATGTTAACTTTTCTCAAACTTGTAATATTTAAAAGCATGTTCACGTTTTCAATGTTCACCTATGTAAATTTAAGTAAATATACATAGGTAAATATAAGCTCAGAATTCTTTATAAATAAGTATTTATAAAAAATTCTGAGCTTTTCTTAAGATTCATTAATACAAAATTATTTTTCATTAAGAAAATTTGCCTTTATTTCTTAACTAGGTAGTATCGTATAGTGCCAGTTTTATCTAATTTTTCGGAACAGCGACATAGCACTTAAAAACGATCTCATATTTTCTAGACCATGAGTACCTGATATCAAATAAGTATAAATATATATGATAACAAATAGTCTCATTTAATTAACAGTGATTATTAAAAACAGTTATTAAGATAAATGTACCAACACCTTGAAGTGAGAATGTTCTTGCATGTTAACTCATTTGAATTTAATTCTAAGCCAAATACAAAAGCGACACCAAAAAGTGCTTTTTAATTTTATTTGTGCCGCTTTTGCATTTAAACAACGAGATGCTGGTACAGGGTGCTTCTAGTGTCTCATCTAGTGGTGATAAATCTCTCGGTACGAGTGTGTTAGTAGCGCGCACGCGCTGCCAGTGAGAGTTAGAATGTGTAGCAACGGCCTGGCCGCTTCGATTACCACCCTACATTAATAATCTGCAAAGAATTCGCTTATCCTGCGGGAACTATGTGATGTTTTGGAATAAAACTATTCTATGTCCTCAAAGTATTTAAATAAATTTCATCCGATTCCGTTTTAATCGGGTTAAGCGTGAAGAGGTAACGACATACAGAAAAACAGAAAGACAGACCGACAAGAGTTATGTTCGCATTTATAATATTACTAAGAAAGTCAGGATAGTAAGGATGGAAGTATGGATAAAAGGGTAACCTTTAAGAAAATCACAGAATAATTAATTTATTTATTTATTACTTGATATACTAACAGTGTTAATTAACTAAATAATTTTAGAATATTTCAGCCAGTGACGGAACACCGTTCTTTTTAGGGTTGCGTATTCAGTGTGAGAAACCCTATTACTGTCGCGCCGCTATCCGTCTGTGTGTCACTCTGTATGTCATAGGGCTGTATCTCGACATCTGATAATAGAACTGGCGGGATAGAAACTAATTAAAATAGATGAATTAATTAGGTACATAATTGGTTGTAGCTGACCACTCACATTTTTATGTTTTTTCTTAGACCCTTATAAAACCAACCAACCATACCACTAACCACCATACCCATAAGCCCATAACCTCATAGCGTGGTGTTCATATGGGCCAAAGTAACCAACTTTATTGGATGGTTGTAAATGATAAAAACTATTACAAGTATGTTGTATAGTACTTAGTATATTTTTTCTTATAATATTCATATTTGAACATAAAATCTTTTTTTATCCTTTCAGTTATTTCGTACCGAAATAAATCCATATTATTCTTTCTTACTTGTGCTATTATTTAAATTTATATTTTTTTTGCGATTGGGTTAGAAATTCTCACGCGCATTCTTCGTAACTAAGAACGCATGTCATTTGACCCAAATCGCAGTCATAGGGGCACGTCACTACTTAGGGATATTCGATATACATCGATGCATCGAAAACATCGATGTTTACAATGCGATACATCGAATCGATCCGTTGTTTTGAAAAGCTATCGATATAGGTACTCGATGTATCGATGTTTTTTATAAAACATCGAATCGATGATAACCAGTTAATTTCACAAAGACTCAAGTTTGACCACTAAAGTTTGTAATAACTAACATCTCAAAACAGGTCATCTTTACAAAGTGAATGGTTTTGTATGTACTCACAGATTATGAAAGGAGCTAGATCTATTTTTTATGAAAGATTTAAATCTAAACTTTAATAAAATAATGGCTTTGTCTCTTTTCATAACCGTCATTATACGAAAATTTTCACTCTGAAAAAATTATCTGTTTTGAGATGTACGACTTTTCAGATGATTACAGCTTTGTAATATAATGTTAGAAAAAGTACTCGATGTTTACAAAACATCGATGTTTTCATCCGATACATCGAAATATATCGATGTACAGTTCCGATTTATCGAATCGAAAAAACATCGATGTTTTTTCAAAGTGGACACCCTATCACTACACTATGGTTTTCAGGATCCCGTATTTTAAAAGGAGAAATCGAACCTTTCCAGAATCACTCCGGTGTTGTCTGTCTCACTCAATTTCCACTTTTCGTTTGTTTTAGCATTAGAAAAAGGGTAGGTAAATACTCAATCTTGAGGACTATTTTTATTGAAAAACGCTTTTTAAAAGAATAGAATACTTATAAGACCAAAAAATTTTAAATGAGCTTAATATTGTTGCTATACAATTAGTACATACTTGCATTTGCTGTGACTTATTTTCATAAGTGTTTTTCTATTTAACGCTAAAATAAACGAAGTGTAGTGGGAGATCTGCCAACGTCTCTTTTTCTTGTTCGAGGTTACTCCTTAATAATCTATCCACCCCAGCGGTTTTATATGTTCATCACGTTGGTTAAAGTTGGCCATTAATATAATATGGTTTGACGCAACTATATTTCACGTAGGCACCATGACTTCAAAACACTTAATTTAGATTAACTTTGAAATAAACTTTATTTACCGTAGCCTACCAGCTAACTCATTTACCTTTACTAACAGCTTAATTAATTAAATGCAAACTTTTATTACATTCACGCTGGTCCTTCGAGCCGGATACTGTCAACATTTCTTGAATGTTCGTTTAATAAAGATACTGGTATTAGTTTTAATTGTGCATGTTTAGTAATTAAGCGGAATGGGAGCCGTAGACTGCGGAAGAGTCGTTAGTTCGAGTTTTGCTAAGAACGTTGCATTAGAATGCCATGTTAATTATGATTTATTTCAAATAATTGCGTGTGTGTTTAATTATGCAAGAATTTTAAATAAGCTGTTATGGTAATCTAGACTACGTTTGGTAGTTACAAAGTAGTCTAATTTTAACCCCCGACGCAATATGAGGGGCGTTATAAGTTTGACGCCAATGTCTGTATGTGGCGTCGTAGCTCTCAAACAGATATACCGATTTCGATGCGGTTTTTTTACGTGTAAGCGAGTTTGTTTGTAGAGGTTCTTAGCTATGCTTGATAAAAATCAGTTTAGCCATTTTTGAGATATTAATCTTTAAATTAAGAAGTCGGTTTTTTTAAACTTTGGTAAGTTGGTTAGGTTATGAGCTTTGAGATAAAAATGAAGCGAAAATTCGTAAAATTTTTCTTTCCGTAATATTTATTTTTAAATTTGTTTACCCAGCATTAAGTAAGTATATTATAGCTTATTGGCTAGTGCACTGCAAAATTACAAAACCTGGAGCTCTGCTAACACTAGATATTTTAATTTTATAGATATGAACTACTTATAAAATTTTACGGAGCCCTTGGCGCGCGAGTCCGGCTCGCACTTGGCCGCTTTTTAAAACATCCACTACTTATTACTGTCGAATTTCAGTTCGCACACAGTGAGTCACCCGCCGCAAATAAATGGTCAAATAAAAACTTTAAAGTAAACCTGGCAAGGCGATAAGCTTATTGCCAATAATTCCTAGGCTATTTACGGAGAGCTAACCTAAGATGTTAGTGCTTAGATTATCGGCTGCAAATCAATGTGGAACGATAAAAAAGCCCGAGGAGCCCGGCCGGTTTTGCAGCCTGTGAACCCATTACGTATTCTCAATAAGGATGGAGAAAAGCTAAAGATAACTAAGCCATACAATTTAGCTTTTTTAATTAAGATTTCTAATTTATTAAACTCTTCTTGGAGATATAAGTTTTGCTGATTTAAAAGGCAAATTATATGACAGATTAATTGTTAATCAACTTAAAAATTATGCAAGTAACATGTTGGTGATACTACGAAAAAGGGATTTTCTGTTCGTCTGCAAGTATTTAACATAATTACTTATTAACCATTGAAATATTTATTCATATTCAAAGTATCATCATCATCATGCCAGCTGAAAGACGTCCACTGCTGGACATAGGCCTCCCCCAAGGCTCTCCACTCAGACCGGTCTTGTGCTTTCCGTATCCACCGCGATCCCGCGATCTTAACCAAGTCGTCGCTCCATCTTGTTCCTCCGCGAACTATCCGATATAACTGCGGTCGCCAACCCGCCTGCCAAGCGTGGCGACTAAGGCATTTTTCCCCCCAAGGTATAAAGATTCTAAGTATATAAATATATACATTTGACATAAGTGGATTTATATTCTTGTTTTACCTTTAATTATTATTATTTAATTTATTCTAATTTGTCATTTTTTATGTGCATTTGACGATCCTTTTGTGAATTTCTTATAATTACCTGACATGTGTTTATAATGTATTTTTTTCAAAAGGTAATAAATAAATCTATCTAACTATATTTTTTTATGACAAAGCTAACCACAGCCACCAGGCTACCAGTAGGCCACCAGGCCACCAGGCTAGACCTATGTATATACGGCCTCTCAAGCAGAGGATCATGAGTTCAAACTCGGGCTCCCATCTCTAAGTTTTTGGAATTTTATATGCAAAATTACATTCAAAATTTACCACAAGCCTTTCTTATGATGAAGGAAAATTTGCACAAACCTGCGAAGCATTTCAATAGTGTGTGTGAAATTTCCGATCCGTACTCGTACTCCTAGCAGTGGGGCTTACATAGGCTAGGATGATGATTCTATATTAACCATCCAAATATTTTGTTTGTAACGTTACTAGTTACTATACATACATTACGTCGACGAGTATATTTACTTAGGCCAGATAGCATCCTTCGGAAACCCAAGACAAAGAAATCGATAGACGTATCGAAAACGCCTGGAAGGGCTTCTGGTCTATGAAATCGCTAATGAAAGGGAACCTTCCAATGTCGCTACAGCGTAAAATCGTCGACATGTGTGTCCTGCCCATCCTAACCTACGGCGCGTAAACGTGGTCACTTACAGAAGCTCAAAAGTCCAAACTCAAGGTTTGCCAACGGACAATGGAGGGAAGCATTCTTGGTGTCCGAAGAACGGACCGGATTAAAAACACAAAGCTGCGCTAAAAGACTCGAATTGCTGACGTGGGCGTAAAGACGGCCAAGCTGAGGTGGGACTGGGCTGGACATGTCTGTCGAATTAACCCGGAACGTTGGACCAACATTGTTACGGAATGGGTCCCTAGTGACGGATACCGTAATAGAGGCAGACCGAAAAGGAGATGGAGGGACGACTTAGATGCCTATAATGTGGGATGGCGGGAGCTCGCCTTTGATAGGCAGGAGTGGAGCAAGAGATGAGAGGCCTTTGCCCAGCAGTGGGACAAAAATAGGCTGGCAAAAAAAAAAACGTTATTATACTAAGATAAGATAAAAAGGAAAATATATTATTTGACTTTTGCCTAATTGAAATTATTTTTATGAATTTTGTATCACAGAAACCTATTACTACTTTATCAACCTTTATTACAACTTTCATTTTTCAAAACTCACCACTGTCATTAAATAAGTAAATATGTGGAAGACTAAAATCCGTTATAGAATTGGGATAACCGAAGTTGGTCTATGGTCGGTCTAGTCTTGGAAATTTAGTGCTGTACCTACTGACTGAACCAACCTTACCTACCGATAATTAAAATGGGAATTTTAGTTCATAGAGCGTATTCATAAGCATACCTATTAACTTATTCGTAATATTGACATTATTAAAAACAAGCATGATGACTCCAGCGGTTGTTATTTCGAGATTTATCCCTATCTCGTTAACGGATAAAAAGTAATTTGTTCAGCTATCTACATACCAAATTTCATCAAAGTCCGTCTAGCCGTTTTTTGTATAGCTTATTTATATTTATAATGGTAAGTTATTGTAGCTATATTGTATCTGACCGTCTAATGGCGTCCATACGACGCCATGCTCGCCATGTTTATAGATATCTTCTGACGAACACAACGTAAAATGCCGAGAAGAAAATGGCGTCGTAAGGACGCCATCAGACGGTTCAGATACAATATCAGCTACAATATCACCTTACACCGCCATTCTGACTTTGCCCCATTGGACAGAAGTTATTTATTGCGGTATAAATAAACTTGTATTTTCATTTCGCTACTATTTTATCATAGCTGACATACAAATAATAAATACTTAAATAATGAAATATGATTTACTGCTGATTGAAGTATGTTAAAGAGCATTCACATCACTAGAGCTAACGTCAGTCAATCAGTCAGCCCGTCAGTCAAGTGTCAATGTCAGTAGCCACATTTGGATTGCGAGTATTATAACAACCCAATCGAACACTCTTTTCCACTCGCTGGCCACTTTCCGTTTTAATTCATAGAGTTACTTCGAGCTTAACGATTAAAAAAAGAGTCTTTTATATCTTGCATATTTAAATATTTTTAAGTTACGCATTATATCAATTGACTATTATTCAACTAAACGATTATTCAGACTTAAATAAAATAACTAATTATTTTTTGAGCTATCGGTTTTAGGGGATTTAAAAAAATATTTAAAACATTTCTAGGGTAATTTTAGTCTGATTAGTCTTGTCCTAAACTACGCAAGGTCAATGAACTAAAACAATTACTTTGCTCGACCCCCCGCGACCTTATGATAGCTACGTTTATGCAAGATATGCGTGTTTCCAGTTCCTCCACCTCCACACTGTAAGAACACACACAAAACATACAAACCCATCTATCACCACCACCACACTACACTGACGCGTTTCGAACTCAACCAGACATCATCTTCAGAGCAACACAACCATACACCATGCTACCATATGTTAGACTCAAAGTGGTGTGGTGGTTTGTGTGTGTTCTTAGTGTGTGGCGGTAGAGGAACTGCATGAACACGCATATTTTGCATAAACTTAGGTGGGCCAATCAACTTTTTTACCGACACTAATCTGTACGCGACATTTTTCAAATAATTGCAGATTTTTGTAAGTAAACATATTTTTTCTGTAATTTAATAGATGTGTACATGAATATATACATGCCATCCTACGTATGTTCAACCGATTAAACCGTGAAATATCTTATTGGAAGTACGATTTTTTGGTAACGCCAGAGACAATTTTGGTAACGCAGGAGTTGCTCAAAGTGTGGGTAAAATAGTTGATTGGCCCAGCTATCATACGGTCGCGAGTGAGGAAAGAAATTGTTTTAGTTCATTGATATGGACCTCTGCAAAGTAACGCCTGATTCAATAAATTAAGTTAGGTCAATCCAATCGTAAGGGAACTTGATTGGGAGACCGCCTTGCTGGTGTTACTCTTAAAATGTCATCCTCATCATCATCAATCAGCACCAGGACGTCCACTGTAAGTTGGACATAGACTTCCGACATCCAAATCACGAGTCTTAAAATGTCATAAATAAATATTTTCTTTCTTTGTCCTACATAAATAAATAGGCCTTTTATTATTATTGAAAGATGACTGTTTCATAATGAATGTGTTCTTGTGGCTAAATCAAACATTATTCTTTTGTTTGACAAACGGTGTTTAAAAATGTGTGAACGTTTTGCTTGTTTTCACAGCTCACGAACAAAATACAACGTTAATAGAGTTGTACAATATTTATTTTGCTATCTGTATTAGACTATCTGTGTACAGTACAGTTAACAAAACGAGTAGGTAACTGTTTTAAGTTTGCTTTTTAAATAATGACCAATTCAACAATATTGTGATAAAGATAGATTTAGGTTGTTTTTAGCAATGAACTGTACAGCCTTTGAACCTTATTTCGTCCAATGAAAAGTGCAGATGAAGCGAATGGTATAACTCGCTGCGCTGGTGCAGTAACAGCTTATTTCACCTAATCCTGAAAAGCCGTAAGTTTCATGCTTGTAGTTATCAGTCCAGAAATACAGATATTGGAAGCAAATTTGTAACCGCTTTGTACGGGCCAGTGGAATGCCAACAACATTATGGGCTTTCAGAATCTAGACTTCATCACCACGATTGTCCAGTTTAACTATACAGGGCGTCTCACGGCTATGTCACATGGAGGGGAAGTATAGTCGGGGTAAGAAAAGGTTCGTTACTTTTCAACTCTATTACAATTACGTTAAGGGCCAAAAGTGACGAACCTTTTCTTACCCCGACTATACATAAATGTAATTATATTAAATAAAAGTAAAAGGGTTTTTTTTACCATTTTATTTAAAAATCTTTGAATGCAGTTAACATTGTTTTTAAAATCAAAATGAAGTAAAATTGTGTATCTACAATATTTAAGGTACTTCCCCTCCATGTGGCATAGCCGTGGGATGCCCTGTATACATACCTACTGTGGCTTAGGATCAGTACAGACAGATTGCGTTCCAACAGACCATACAGTTTTCATTGCAGTTTCACTGCAGTCAGCACAAAGGCAGAGATAAGAATTGGGACTCGAACCCACGTAAGACAGTGGGTCAACCGCCAGGCTAACACGCTTTTTCAAATTACTAACATAGGCTGCCTTAAATAATTAATCTAGTACTTTAGTCCTATTTACCTTAGGACACATGTGAATGTAGTCATAAGAATCAAAATAAGATTAATAAATGTTTATTTCAGGCTCTGGTCCCATATAAATCATGTCGGTCACATACAATAATAATATTGGTAATTTAATAGAATTGCAATATAAAAAAAAGTTACTTAATTAAATTACACAATTACAAAATAGAAACATTATAATTGAATTAAATTAAATTTAAAACAAAATTAAAAGTATACAAAAATCATCTACTTTGTACCATGTTTGAGCACATAAATGACTGATTACTGAGTAAGTAAGTGTTGAGCCAGACACAATTTTAAATGGGTTAAACGAATACATAACAAAGTCTTAGACTACTTACTACACTTGTTTTTTAATGTATTTTGGTTTTCATTAAAAGTTTTTTTAGCACTAGAAGTTTCTAAGTTAGACCGACAGAGAGACGGTCGTAAAACGTACTTTTGTCATTTTGACAACAGAACCCTAAAAAAAAGCCAGGGAGGCTACCACGAAGTTGGTATCGTACTGTCCCTTTCACTCCCGTATTAAATAACATATGCGTCAACGGGACGACAAGATACGAAGTTCGAATTTTGCACTTCGTAGTACCTAGGGCCAGGTGCGGTAAAATGTTAGCAACAATCATAAAAACTAAATAAAAAGTACCCACACGTTTTTTGCCAACCGTACCGCATCGGGTCATCTCATTGCGACGGCGGCGGGTGTAGACTTTAATTGTGTTTTAATTACCAGGGTCGTTGACCCCTGACCTCCGCTACCGAGGTCAGATTACGCGAGACTTTTTGCATCTCATTAGTCGAATGAGATCGTGTATTTTTAATTTACTTTTTGGTTAGTTGAATTACTCGTAAGCTTTGTTGGAAGTAATTGTAAAGTAAAGTAATTTGAGAGTGACTTTGATGTTTTTGGACTGGCGATCCACTTTGCTGGATTTTATTTGCGACTAGGTGCTTTACGTTTTATACTTATAATCCCACTAATATTATAAATGAGAAAGTTTGTGAAGATGTTTGGGTGTTTGGATGTTTGTTACTCAATCACGTCTAAACCGCTGAACCGATTTAGATGAAATTCGGTATACAGATAGTTAGAGTCCCCGGGAAGGACATATGATAGTTTTTATCCCAGTAAAATGCACCGAATACTACGCGGACGGAGTCGCGGATAACGGTTAGTATTAGGTATAAGGTTACATTAATACCAAAATTGAATCCGCATCCAGAAAGGTTTTCGGGAATCGATCTTTATATCTGGAAAAACGCGTGTTTTCGAGTTATAATAATAATAATCATCATCATCATCACCACCACCAGCCGGAAGACGTGCACTGCTGAACAAAGGCCTCCCCCGTAGAACGCCACAATGAACGACAACGCCACTTGCATCCACCGGTTATATATAATGTTTAATGATTTGATTAAATGTAAATTTCACGCGTTATGAGATCGGTAATTTGGACAGCTTTGCCATCGTGGTGGTTCAGCGGTATTCAAATACGACTTTGTTTTTCTAAAGCTAATTTTATTTACAAAACAATACAAGCTAATTTTATTTACAAAACAATACTATCTAATTTTAATATTTGTTTTTACTCTTTATTGCTTTGAATAAAAATATTTGTATTTGTACTTGTATTTTTTGTATTTTCTCCATTAACACACACACAATTTAGCAAAAAAAGCAACACCGTTAACGTTACTTATTTAGTTAACTTTATCTTTTATTATTTGCAATAAATATTGGAAATATCTTAATAACCTCTATAACCGTCATGTTACAAATGGGTTTCCGAAAAAAAAACCTACGATTATTTCTCGTTCCTTTTAAAGATTGTGAACAAAATAAGTGATAACTTGATAAGTGATTGGAGGCTGGTTTAAAATAATTTCACTTTTTATTTGATTGGCCACGAAACCTGTTTTTTGAACTAGCAACGTTCACTTTGCTCACAAAGTGTTAGTCAGCTAATCGAGTAATACGTGTACACATGTATTAGTAACGACGTCCTTAGGCTCATTTTAGTCAGTTTTTTTCACTAAAATAACACTTGAATGGATAACACAAAGAACCAACTGAACCTGAACTGAAAGGTCTATGGGGGAGGTCTATGTTCGACAGTGGACGTCACGTTGGATGTTGGACGTTGGATGATACTTTTTACAAGATTTTATTTAGTTTCACTTGTCCCGTTGTCTGTCTGTCTGTAATCAAATCTTGCAAGTTAAATTTGACCAACTTCAGTAGTCAGATTGACTTGAAATTTGGAATACTTGTGTAAATCGCGTGACAATACAATTATTTAGTAGTGACATCCTGGTAGTTCAGCCAGTATCGTCTCCGCAGGACGGAACTCTTCAACGGTTAATGGCATCGACTTGAAATTTGGTATGCAAATGTAGTTTGGGTGACAATGCAAGTACAGTTAACAAAAAGTACAGTCAGCAAAAAAAGCTTATATTAAAAATGATAATTTTATGGTTAGTTAGGTTAGGTTATTCTTACCATAAAACGGGGTCCAGTTTGCCACTGGTTGTCGGGGCTGGGCCCGAGAAAAACAAGACCAGAGCCCTAATTAAATGCTTTTAATAACCTTACCCGCGATCGCGTGCGCAACGGCAGTTCGTCGCTAAACAAGATGCGAAACAAATTAAGAGATGTAATCGAAGTTGCTAAGCCAAGTATTTTCTACTTCATTGCCCACTTTTATGATTCGCCGGCTGGTGTATACTCTAGTATCCATAGTACAGTACCATGTCATAGTTTGCTTGAAATTGATCTTAATTCTCCCATGATATTTTTTGATTTGGGTATTATTTTTAATCAAAATTTGTCAGCGAGGCATGCACCGCAGCAATCAAGGAGTCCGAAGAGCTAATCGAATTAGACTAACCTGCGCTCCAACACTCAGATAGTAGATAATATGGAGAAAAACACCATCAAGCTCAAAAGGGACTGGACGATGGGAAATAGGGATGAATGCATCCGGGAAAAAATTCGCTCCGACTGTGTTCCGCGCGAAAGAAAACCGAGAACAAAATAAGTAGACAGCGGGACAATTTGGAAGATTTTGCGAAACATAGAGATGAGTGTCAAGAAAGAGTCTCCTCTTTGTTCAGCAATGGGATACCTAAGCTAAGCTAATGTTTCACGGTGATACATACGTGCTGAGAGATAGACCAAACCCACGGCAGAAATCAGGACGCCTCATAATTTCAAATCTGACCTTATACCGCACTGCTAGTAGAAACATCTAACCGGTAAATTCACTTCTGGTTGTTAATTCTAATGGATCCGTGTTCCTGTATTGCTTCTAAATGTCCATACAGTCGTGATTTACCGGTTTGAGCGTTGTTTTGTTTGGTTGTACAGTCGAGTTCATAAACTTGTGAGCAAACCCTCATCATCATCATCATCAGCCTATAGCAGTCCACTGCTGGACATAGGCCTCCCCCAATGGGCGCCATATTGCGCCCTGTCCTCGACTAGACGCATCCAGCTGCTACCAGCAGCCTTTCGCAGATCGTCACTCCACCTGGCCGGAGGGCGCCCTACACTACGTTTGCCAAGACGCGATCTCTACTCAAGGACTCGTTTACTCCAGCGGTTGTCGGTTCTGCAGCAGATATGACCAGCGCACTGCCACTTCAACTTGCTAATTCCCTGAACTATGAGTTGACCTTAGCTCTGTGTCGGAATGCCTCGTTGCGGATTCTATCTTTCAGAGAAACCCCGAGCATAGCTCATGCAAACATTTGATCAAAAATATTTGAACACGACTCTGTTGTTAACGGCGTAGAAGCGTGTTCAGATATTTTTTATAAAATTTTTGCTCACAAGTTTCTGAACTTGACTGTACATTAAATGTAACTGTGCAGTCTAGGCAACTGAAGCACGTATGAACCTTTTCCCATACGATTTTATAGTGACCGAAGGGCATGCAGAATCCGGTTAGCCTCAGTCGTCATCATCCGCCGGAAGAAGTCCACTGTTGACAAGTACTTTCACCCTTAGAACTCCACATTAAACAAACTCTTGCCACCTTGGTTTCCCGAAACTGTCACGATGTCGTCGGCCCACCTAGCGAGAAGCCTGCCAACGCTACGTCTTCCTAAAAACCTTCCTCCCCTAACAGTCTTTACTTAGAATATTACTCTGAAACCCGCAGATTTTTAAAAAAAGTTAAAAGATGACTTACATTGGAAAAAACTTACACAAATACCAACATACCACAGGCGTACAGTACAACTAAATAAAGACCCGCAGAGTAGTGCATTGGTTATAACAAATTAAAAAAAAAGAAATCGTAGCAGGTTAAATAAGGAGAATATTTATGCAAAATAAAAAAGTCTCTAAATCACAACTGACAGAAACACTCGAGAGCTTTTGTATGCTAGAGATGTAAAGGTGTGTACTGTGGGGACTGTAACTTGGTGAGAACTTAGGTACTGGGATCAACGCGCGTGACTTTAAACTGTTATGAAATAAATAGCATCTTCAATCATTAATTAATTATATTTTATTTTAGAACTTGGTAGCACTTATAAATAGATTTACATAAAATGGCACCAGCCGCTTAGGCTATCGGGAGCGATCTGCTCTCCGGCAAATATTACCCGCTGTCAATCTAACCTGCCAGGTGGTCAGTTTTACCACTTGCCAGCGGTATACAGCCTAGTTCCTACAGTACCCACTATATCGAATTATAACCAAGACCGCAATAGGAACGTGCCAAGCACGGAATGTAACGCGCATGCATGGCACGCGACGGCGACGGCTTGTTAATAAAAATGCTAATCTCTCTCTGTCATACTTTTCAATACAAAGAATATAATATTTTTGCCTGTCAATTTGCAGGTCCTATTTACGGTCATGATATGTTATGGTATAGCGGGACGACACCTTTATGAGGTATCTCAGTTTACATTATTATATCATAGAGATCGGTGCACTCTCATGCAGGGCAGGGCGAATGGATGCGCACGCGTTGATAGGGCAACGGTACCCGTATCACGCAACATCGTTGCATGTTTCGAATACGGTATACATTTTGCTGATAATGGCGGAATGCATGCATTAGAATATTTGGATGTCACATAAGTAATGCTATTAGGGTAAATAGATGAATACGGATCGTGTTAGGGGTTACGGTAATTTATGTATATATTATGTATGTATGTAAAGAAAAGAAACAAAACACAATTGACAAACTTAGAGATACTTGTACAATACGTAATGTACAAAGGCGGAGTTATCCCTTTAAGGGATCTCTACCAGTCAAACTTTGACCTATGTGTGTATAGTTTTTTTTTTCGACCGGATGGCAAACGAACAAGTGGATCTCCTGATGGTAAGAGATCACCACCGCCCATAAACAACTGCAACACCAGGGGTATTGCAGATGCGTTGCCAACCTAGAGGCCTAAGATGGGTTACCTCAAGTGCCAGTAATTTCACCGGCTGACTTACTCTCCACGCCGAAACACAACAGTGTGTATAGTTTCTGACTAAATTAATTATGGCACAAGAGTAATCCTAGAAGGTTCCGTCCGGGTTTTTCTATTGAGGTACAGAATCCTACAAAAGCAGCCCATATTGTACTCATGCTTACTGGTCCTGCTGCCTCGTAGCGTCCGGAAACCTAAGCGTTATTGAATCTCAGAACATTCACCGAATGGCAGTGAGAACTCGCTGAGAACCCAAATTTTGAGGCAACTAGAACGTTGTGATGCACTGGGGAAAATTGCATGGTGCGCGAGAGCTTCTGATCACTTGACCGGGTCGCCGATTATGGGGTACACATGGACGGTCACTGCTGAAAACTAAAATGTATAAATTGTATATTCGTAGATCGGGGTTTGAAATTATTTATTATTGTTTGTAAATAGGAACAAATATAGGTACCAAAAAGCTAAAATAATGAGTAATTTTTATGCAAATTTGGGTGGAGCGATCCGTTATTTTCAAGTTTAACTTGCCATGTTTGTTAACGCCCAATTGCAAGTCTAAATTCATATAACTGGATAAATATACATAGTTTAAATTGAAAGTACAGTCGATAAGAAAAAAATTGTATTACAGTGACAAATTTTGTATATATATTATGTTTCTCATTGTTATTCAATTTGATTAGTTCAAAATATCAAATAAGTATACGTACACAGTTAACATGTAGTAGTGTGGACTGTGCGCATTAAACTAGGTACATAAAAAGTAACTTAGTATACTTGAAATTCGTTATTGAAATCAAATGTCACTGAAAACAAACGACAGATTCAAGAAAGCGAGTCAAAAAATCCTTCCTAATTTTATTTTAAAAAACAATGTGAGTGAAGTTAGCACCGCCATTTTGGAAATTCGAAAAACAAATGGTTGTGCTAGGTTGTGCTAGGGTTGTGCTAGCTTGTGCTGTTATCCATTTTTGAAAATTCCAGTTAACGGAAAAAATATTTCAAAAAAACTTTTTTTGGGCTAGCACCGCCACTTTGTCCAAATTAAAAAAAAAAGTTTTGCTAGGTTGTGCTAGACTTGTGCTAGCTTGTGCTGTTATTAGTTTTTCGATATCGCTTATAGTTTCGTTAAAAAACGAAAAACAAAAAAACGTCTCAGCACCGCCATTTTGAAAAATCGAAAAAAAATATACTCTGCTAGTTTGTGCTAGACTTGTGCTCACTTGTGCCGAAAACTGTTTTTCGATAGCATCAATAGTTTCAGAGATAATTGCAAATAAAAAAAAAATCTCAGCACCGCCATTTTGGAAAATCAATTTTTTCAACGTTGTGCCAGTTTGTACTAAGGTAGTACTGACTTGTGCCGCAATCCGTTTTTTGATATCTCTTTAAGTTTTTCAGAAAATCGCAAATCAAAAAAGGTAAGAAGCGACATATTTTTGAAAATTTTGAAAAAAATAAAATCGCTATATATTGTTCTTAAGTTGTGCTCGCACGTGCTGCACACCATATTCTGATATGACACACAGATTTTTTTTTAACACAAATCATAATATAGACGAGAGTCTATGTCATAAAATGGACTCGGTGTCAAAAAATTCAAAAAATTACGTATGTGCTAGGTTGTGCTAGACTTGTGCTAGCTTGTGCTGTAGTCAGTTTTTCGATATCGCTTATAGTTTCGAAAAAAAACGCGAAACAACAAACGTCTTCGCACCGCCATTTTGAAAAATCGACAAAAATATATAATCTGCTAGTTTGTATCAGACTTGTGTCCACTTGTGCCGAAAACTGTTTTTCGACAGCATCAATAGTTTCAGAGATAACAAATAAAAAAAAATCTCAGCACCGCCATTTTGGAAAATCAATTTTTACAACGTTGTGCCAGTTTGTACTAAGGTAGTACTGACTTGTGCCGCAATCCGTTTTTTGATATCTCTTTAAGTTTTTCAGAAAATCGCAAATCAAAAAAGGTAAGAAGCGACATATTTTTGAAAATTTTGAAAAAAATAAAATTGCTATATATTGTTCTTAAGTTGTGCTCGCACGTGCTGCACACCATACTCTGATATGAATCATAGATTTTTTTTAAACACAAATCATAATTAAGACGAAAGTCTATGTCATAAATTGGACTCAGTGTTAAAAATTTCAAAAAATTACGTATGTCCTAGGTTGTGCTAGACTTGTGCTAGCTTGTGCTGTAATCAGTTTTTCGATATGGGCTATAGATTCGAAAAAAAAAACGCGAAACAACAAACGTCTTAGCACCGCCATTTTGAAAAATCAGAAAAAAAAATGCTAGTTTGTGCTAGACTTGTGCTCACTTGTGCCGAAAACTGTTTTTCGATAGCATCAATAGTTTCAGAGAAATTGCAAATAAAAAAAAATCTCAGCACCGCCATTTTGGAAAATCAATTTTTTCCAACATTGTGCCAGTTTATGCTTAGGTAGTACTGACTTGTGCTGCAATCCGTTTTTTGATATCTCTTTAATTTTTTCAGAAAATCGCAAATCAAAAAAGGTAGGAAGCGACAAGTTTTAGAAATTTTTGAAAACAAAAAACGCTACCTATACGGACTGAGTTTTCTATAAGAAAATCGCTAAATGTTAATAATAAATCTATGCATAATTAATTCTTACACGCGTATGTACCTATTGACAAAAAGTTTAAAAATGGATTTTTTTTTTATGCAACGCGGAGCAAACAACCGCAAATGTTTATTAGACAATTTATATCCTGAACTATAATCCTATTGATTTGAATAATAAAATAGAGAGTTTTTATTTTCTAATATTTAGTTGGTTCGATTCCCGGGTGAGATGAGGGATGTTAAGACGATTTTTTGAATGCAGTTTTGTTCAATTTTAAAAATAAAGGAATGTTTCTTTTCAGTACAATTAGCTAATTAGTTAAGGTAAGGATTTAATTTAAGGTAGTTGCCGTCCAGGGTCCATTGATTCTTTCCACCCTATTTATTGTGCTCGCACGTGTCGTGCTGGACACCATATTTTTGTAAAACACTAATCATAATGTAAACGAGAGTGTATGTCATGAAATGGCAATACAGGATGGCCAAGTGGTTAGAGAACCTGACTAGGAAGCTTGAGGTCCCGGGTTGGATTCCCGGCCGGGGCAGTCATTTGTATGAATAATACGAATGTTTGTTCTCGGGTCTTGGATGTTTAATATGTATTTAAGTATGTATTTACTAGCTTTTGCCCGCGGCTTCGCCCGCGTGGAATTCGGTTATCGGGCGCTGTTCCCTCGGGAACTCGGCATTTTTCCGGAATAAAAAGTAACCTATGTCACTCTCTGACCGCATAAACTATCTCTATGCCAAAAATCATGTCGATCCGTCGCTCCGTTTTGACGTGAAAGACGGACAAACATACACAGAAACATACAAACACACAAACACACACACTTTCGCATTTATAATATTATATAAGTATAAGTATGGATCTATATCAGTATATTTATCCGTTGCCTAGTATCCATAGTACAAGCTTTGCTAAGTTTGGACTAGGTCAATTGGTGTCAAGTGTCCCATGGTACTTTTTTTTAAACGGACTGTGTCAAGAATTTCTAATTAAAAATTAAAAAAACCCGACTCAAAAAAAACGCCAGAAAATATAAAAAAAACGTCCGAAAAAAAACGCCGCCGAAAAAGAAAATTGAAGAGTAAAACATAATTATGCACTACCTAGCTGTTGCCGCGACTTCATCTGCGAAGAATTCGTTTATCCCTATCCCCCGGGGACTATGCTGATTTCCCGCAAAATTAGCCTAAGTTATTTTAGTATGAGTACCTAGTAATATTTTTTTTTATCTAAACTTCGTCGGTGTCGGGGAACCGCTAAGGTTAACAGGAAACTACATTTACATATTTTTGACGTATTAACCTTAGCGGTCCCCCAACACCGACGACGCTTAGATGAAAAAATATTACTAGGTACTTATACTAAATTAACTTGGGCCGATTTTGCGGGAAATCAGCATAGGCGGCAACAGCTAGGTAGTACATAATTATTTTTAAATTTTTAGTTGTCTTTTTGGCGGCTTTTTTTTGTCGGCGATTTGTTTTCGGACGTTTTTTATTTTTGCTGGCGTTTTTTTGTGTCGGGGTTTTTTTTAATTTTTAATTTGTTTTTATTTCATGTTTTTTAAACTGGCACTTATATTATTTTTTTAAAAGTGTACTAGTGTGTTGGATATCCTGGCTGCAGCATCAGCTCATCGTGATGCCACCACTGCATTGTATGTAGAATCAATTACTGATCAAAACGAATCCAAACACGACATATGTGCTATTATTGTTTATAGAGTGTACTAGTGTGCTGGATATCCTGGCTGCAGCATCAGCTCATCCTGTTGCCACCATTACATTGTATGTAGAATCAAATACTGATCGAAACGATTCCAAACACGGTATATCTGCTATGGTTTTATCAAGTGTATCTACTAGTGTTCTGGATATCCTGGCTGCAGCATCAGGCCGAGGATTCCATAATCTTGCATAGTTATATAGCATACATGGGTGTTTCAAATTTTAGGTCCCAAATATGTTAGAAAGTAAAGTAAATACCTATTTATGCGTCTAAGATTCCTACCGCAGCGAACAAAAGAGCTGATGATCTTGAAACGGGGAACCGATTTTTATAAAAACATATATATCTAAGAACCATTGCTAAAAACCTGCTTTTAATAAAAAAACCGCATTCAAATCGGTCCACCCGTTTAAGAGCTACGGTGCCACAGACAGACAGACACACAGACAGCCACACAGACACACATAGCGGTCAAACTTATAACACCCCTCTTTTGCGTCGGAGGTTAAAAACTACGTATGCGCTAAGTTTTGCTAAGCTTGTGCTAGCTTATGCTTAAAATCATATTTCAAATTTTTATTCACTACTTACAAAAACATGTTAAAAAAAAACTCTGTACAGCCATTTTTTTTTTCACTCAGCTTTGTACCAGTTTGTGCTCAACTAAGTAGTACTGGGTAGTGCCGCAACCCGTTTTTTGATAATCTATATTTTTTTGTGAAACTGGCAAATCAAAAAAAGTACTATTTTATTGAAAATTTAATAAAACGACAGATTGTGCTAAAGTTTTGCTCGCGTTTGCTGCAAACTGGTAGCAGTTAGATTCTGCAAAGGTCGCAGTTCTAACCTAACCTACTTTTCTGGTAGGAGTTCGATTCTGCGGGAGTCGCAGTTCTATTCTAACCTAATACAAACTACAATACAATACAATACAAAGACTCTTTATTGTACACCAGACATAGTAAGCGATACAGAAAACAGATACACAGAGAAAAAAAAATACAAGGTGAGCAATAGGCGGCCTTATCGCTTAAGAGCGATCTCTTCCAGGCAACCTTTTTTACAGAAAGTAGGAAGGACTAGTTTACAACAGGTGGTGCATCAAAAGTAGATCAAAAATATAAACGTAACAGAAATACATCACGAATACATACAAATTATATCGTACATATTAATATACGTCCAAAATAAATATGGGTAGTGAGATAAACAGCAACAAATAAATAAATAAATTATAATAAGGCTAATAATTACAAGATGACAGATAGTGCTCCTTAAGCATAGATTTAAATAGTGACAAAGACTGCGCGTCGTAAGTCAATCGGTAAGGAGTTCCACAACCGAATAGCCTGGACAGTATAAGAATATACATAGAATTTGGAGTTAGATAGAGGCACGGAAAAGAGAAAGTTCTGAGAGCATCGAATAGAAGTTACGTAGCTAAATCGCTCTTTGAGGTAGCGAGGAGTTGCAGGGTTAAAGAGAATGCCGTAAAGAAGGTGGAGAATGTGAGAGTTACGGCGAAAGCGGATTGGGATCCACTACTACTATGTACTACTACTAACTACTTTTCTAGTAGGAGTTAGATTCGGGTATGGTCGCAGTTCTAATCTAACCTATTTTATTTATATATTATGTAATTATCGCAGCTCTAACCTAACCTATTTTTCTGGTAGCAAATAGTTTATGTGTGGGGTAACTGGTTACCTTATAACTTTACCCTTCTGTGTTTGTTGTAATGAAATTTTGAACAAATGAACACCGTCGTTTAGTAATTCTGCCATTTAAAATTCATACAAAACGAATCATCTGCCAAATAATATTCCCTGAACAGTTTGCCTTTAAATCATATAACCTAACCTAACCAACAAAATTGTAAAACCCCCGACTTTGTCACTTCAAAGTTCAATATCTCAAAATCGGCTTAAACCGATTTTGCTGAACATGTCTAAGAACCATCGCTAGAAACCTGATTTCAAATAAAACAACCACATTTAAAATGGGTCCACCCGTTTAAGAGCTTTCGGTGCCACAGACAGACAGATACACAGACACATAGACATCGACACACAGACATACATAGCGTTCAAACTTATAACATCCCTCTTTTGCGTCGGGGTTAAAAAATTTGGAATGAACAGTCTCGAAACAAAATTACACCAAACGATATTACGAGAATTATGTTCCTTGAAACGTTTTCGATAAAATGACATTCGATGTAAAGTTTGTCGGCAAAACCAGGGATACCCCCCCCCACTCACTGTATTACAACTAATTTACATGATAACTATAAGTGTGTAGATACTATTGAACTTTTTATGGAAAAGTTTTATATCTGTTGCGCGCTGTCAACCGTTGAGTGAGTTCCCTCAAGAAGAGCGACCTGGCTGCAGCATCAACTGGTATGTATTAAAATGTTGAAATTGATCAATTGTGCAAAGTTTTGTATTTGTCCTATCAGCCATTGAGGAGTTCCTCCGGCGGAGGTGAAGCCTGGCTGGACCA
>NC_133487.1:4567423-4627708 GCF_025370935.1 Choristoneura fumiferana | reverse complement strand
ATGTACTAGTGTGTTGGATATCCTGGCTGCAGCATCAGCTCATCTTGTTGCCACCATTGCATTGTATGTAAATCAAATACTGATCAAAAGGAATCAAACACTACATATCTGCTATTAATTTTTTCAAGAGTATACTGGTGTGCTGGATATCCTGGCTGTAGCATCAGCTCGTCGTGTTGCCACCACTGCCATTGTATGTAAAATCAATTACTGATCAAAAACGATTCCAAACACGAAATATGTGCTATTATTTTTTATAGAGTTACTAGTGTGCTGGATAATCCTGGCTGCAGCATCAGCTCATCCTGTTGCCACCGTTGCATTGTTTGTAGAATCAAATACTGATCAAAACCGAACCAAACACGATATATTGTGCTATAGTTTTATTAGAGTGTACCTACTAGTGTTCTGGATATCCTGGCTGCAGCATCAGGCCGAGAACTCTATAATCTTGCATAGCTATATTGTATTCATGGTGTTTTCAAATTTTAGGTCCCAATATGTTTTGAAAGTAAAGTAAATATCCATTATGCGTCTAAGATTCCTACCGCAGCGAACAAAAGAGCTGATGATCTTGAAATGGCTGAACCGATTTTGATAAATCATGTCTAAGATCCATCGCTAGAAAACCAGCTTTCAAATAAAAAAAACCGCATTCAAATCGGTCCACCCGTTTAAGCGCTACGGTGCCACAGACAGACACACAGACACACACACATAGCGGTCAAACTTATAACACCCCTCTTTTTCGTCGGGGGTTAAAAATAGAATGGTGCTTCTTTGTATTTACGAACTGGTAAACAAGGAGATTGTAATGCGTAATACTTACCTCCAAACCTCCATGCTAACATAATGCTGCTGGCCAGTGCTGGCTGAATGTGCCAAAGCCATGTGCGAGGCCATTTAAATAAAAAAAATGGTCAAGTGCGAGTCGGACTCGTACATGAAGGGTTCCGTAAACAGTTCAGTAAAAGTTTTTCTTAAACTTCTTCTAATATAAGTTTTTTTTTGCTGACTGTACTTTATGCCCCTGGTTACCAAAGTACCTACTCGTCTAGACGACAAACGAGTCCAAACTGGATGCGGTCGTGTCGTTTATCACAGTGTTCCTATGGTCACTCGCTAGCTTTATCATCAGATCAACTCCATGTTATAATAATATTGCATTGTCATCGGATTCAACATGCGTTTAAAATTTCAGCTCAATCGGTTGAAGATATCCACTTCAAATTTGAGTTGAAAGATTCCACCCGAGCAAACATAGTCACATTCCCTACACTGCAAATAATTATAATGCTTGTAATAAGTTTTTGTTAAAAATTTCATTTTTAATACAAGCTTTTTTTGCCGAATGTACTTTTTGTTGACTGTACTTGCATTGTCGTCTAAACTACATATCTGTACCAAATTTCAAGTCAGTACTATTAACAATTGAGAAGTTCCCTCCTGCAGAGACGATCCTGGCAGGACCACCAAGATGTCACTACCAGATTATTGTATTGTCACCAAATTTACATAATTATGCCAAATTTCAAGTCGATCGGACCACTGGAAGTGGGTCAAATTTAGCTTCTAAGATTTGACCCAAACAAACAATAAATAAATAAATAATCAAACAGGGCAAGCTAAAGAAAAGCTTCTTAAAAATATCGCCGTAAGCACTTGTGCAAGTATTTCGAATAAAAAACAATTTGAATTCTCATCCTCTTTGGTTCTGGCTGTTTGCTACTGAATCCATTGCCCCAAAAGCGCCGCGCGCGGATCAAAAAAATTAAATCTGTCAACTCTGTTCATTCGCGGGAAATTCGGCGGACTTCGTATGTTGTGTAATTAAATAATAATAAGCTCGACTAGTGTGAATAATAAATTTGAAACTGTATTATAAACCTTGTAAATAGTGTTAAATACTTAGTATGATTTTTTTAGTGTAAAAAACAATAAGTAAACATAGTGATTATACGGTGTGAATTTGGCGAGCGCTTTATCAAAGTTGGCTTCATTGAGGTTTATGGTTCATAAATTGCTTTATTAATTTTGCTCAAAAACGAATAAAAATATATAATATTATCGAAGCTTTTATAAAACATCAAAATCGCAAACTTAAAAGGTAAATATTCAACCGAAATAGCTAGTCACGTAGTGGCTAATAACGTCTAGCAACCAAAAAACGCTGAAAAAAACACGTTTCTTGTATGACGACCCCCTTTAATTTGTAACTTTACTTTATTTTTAGTATTTGTTGTTATAGCGGCCATAGTAATACATAATCTGTGAAAATTTCAAGTGTCTAACTTTTACGGCTTCAGAGATAGAGCCCTATGACAGACGGACAGATAGACAGACAGACAGACAGCGGAGTCTCAGTAATAGGGTCCCGTTGGCACCCTTTGGGTACGGAACCCTAAAAACAAAAGACGGTTTGGCGCGATAAATCTAATAAGCACCCTCGTTCGCTTCGCGTGCGCCTAAATATTTTGGGAGTTATTGATCACTTACAACCCTAGTCAGGGTATCTAGGGAAGTTACGGGTACAATGATTATGAAACAATAAATTTAAAATTTAAAAAACCCCCGACTTAAAAAAACGCCCGAAAAAAAACGCCGACAAAAAAACGCCGCCAAAGAAGACAACTAAAAAGTAAAAAATAATTATGCACTACCAAGCTGTTGCCCGCGACTTCATCTGCGAAGAATTCGTTTATCCCTATCCCGCGGGGACTATGCTGATTTCCCGCAAAGTTATCCTAAGTTAATTTAGTATGAGTACCTAGAAATATAAGTATGCATAATTATTTTTTACTTTTTAGTTGTCTTTTTTGGCGGCGTTTTTTTAAGTCGGGGGTTTTTTTAATTTTAAATTTAAGTTTTTTTATTTCATGTTTTTTAAACTTTGGTAGGTATATTATTTTTAAAAGTGTACTAGTGTGTTGGATATCCTGGCTACAGTATCAGCTCATCTTGTTGCCACCATTGCTTTGTATGTAGTATCAAATACTGATCAAAAGGAATCAAACACAACATATCTGCTATTATTTTTCCAAGAGTATACTGGTATACTGGATATCCTGGCTGCAGCATCAGCTCGTCCTGTTGCCACCACTGCATTGTATGTAGAATCAAATACTGATCAAAAAGAATCCAAACACGACATATGTGCTACTATTTTTAATAGAGTGTACTAGTGTGCTGGATGTCCTGGCTGCAGCATCAGCTCATCCTGTTGCCACCATTGCATTGTATGTAGAATCAAATACTGATCGAAACGAATCCAAACACGATATATCTGCTATGATTTTATCAAGAGTTTACCTACTAGCATTCTGGATATCCTGGCTGCAGCATCAGGCCGAGAATTCCATAATCTTGCATAGTTATATAGCATATATGGGTATTTCAAATTTTAGGTCCCAAATATGTTTGGAAGTAAAGTAAATACCCGTTATGCGTCTAAGATTCCTACCGCAGCGAACAAAAGAACTGATGATCTTGAAACGGCTGAACCGATTTTGATAAAACATGTCTAACAACCATCGCTAGAAAACCTGCTTAAAAATAAAAAAACCGCATTCAAATCGGTCCACCCGTTTAAAAGCTACGGTGACACACAGACAGACACACAGACAGACACGCAGACAGACACACAGACAGACACACAGACAGACACGCAGACAGACACACAGACAGACACACAGACAGACACACAGACAGACACACAGACAGACACACAGACAGACACACAGACAGACACGCAGACAGACACGCAGACAGACACGCAGACAGACACGCAGACAGACACGCAGACAGACACACAGACAGACACGCAGACAGACACACAGACAGACACGCAGACAGACACACAGACAGACACACAGACAGACACGCAGACAGACACGCAGACAGACACGCAGACAGACACGCAGACAGACACGCAGACAGACACGCAGACAGACACACAGACAGACACGCAGACAGACACGCAGACAGACACGCAGACAGACACACAGACAGACACACAGACAGACACACAGACAGACACACAGACAGACACGCAGACAGACACACAGACAGACACACAGACAGACACACAGACAGACACACAGACAGACACGCAGACAGACACACAGACAGACACACAGACAGACACACAGACAGACACACAGACAGACACACAGACAGACACGCAGACAGACACACAGACAGACACACAGACAGACACGCAGACAGACACACAGACAGACACGCAGACAGACACACAGACAGACACACAGACAGACACGCAGACAGACACACAGACAGACACACAGACAGACACGCAGACAGACACACAGACAGACACGCAGACAGACACACAGACAGACACACAGACAGACACGCAGACAGACACACAGACAGACACGCAGACAGACACACAGACAGACACACAGACAGACACACAGACAGACACACAGACAGACACGCAGACAGACACACAGACAGACACGCAGACAGACACACAGACAGACACACAGACAGACACACAGACAGACACACAGACAGACACGCAGACAGACACGCAGACAGACACACAGACAGACACGCAGACAGACACACAGACAGACACGCAGACAGACACACAGACAGACACACAGACAGACACGCAGACAGACACACAGACAGACACGCAGACAGACACACAGACAGACACGCAGACAGACACACAGACAGACACACAGACAGACACGCAGACAGACACGCAGACAGACACGCAGACAGACACACAGACAGACACGCAGACAGACACGCAGACAGACACGCAGACAGACACACAGACAGACACACAGACAGACACACAGACAGACACGCAGACAGACACGCAGACAGACACACAGACAGACACACAGACAGACACACAGACAGACACGCAGACAGACACACAGACAGACACACAGACAGACACACAGACAGACACACAGACAGACACACAGACAGACACGCAGACAGACACACAGACAGACACACAGACAGACACGCAGACAGACACACAGACAGACACGCAGACAGACACACAGACAGACACACAGACAGACACACAGACAGACACGCAGACAGACACACAGACAGACACGCAGACAGACACACAGACAGACACACAGACAGACACAGACAGACAGACACACGCAGACAGACACGCAGACAGACACGCAGACAGACACGCAGACAGACACGCAGACAGACACACAGACAGACACACAGACAGACACACAGACAGACACACAGACAGACACGCAGACAGACACACAGACAGACACGCAGACAGACACACAGACAGACACGCAGACAGACACACAGACAGACACACAGACAGACACACAGACAGACACACAGACAGACACACAGACAGACACGCAGACAGACACACAGACAGACACACAGACAGACAACAGACAGACACACAGACAGACACGCAGACAGACACACAGACAGACACACAGACAGACACACAGACAGACACACAGACAGACACACAGACAGACACGCAGACAGACACACAGACAGACACACAGACAGACACGCAGACAGACACACAGACAGACACACAGACAGACAGACACACAGACAGACACACAGACAGACAGACACGCAGACAGACACACAGACAGACACACAGACAGACACGCAGACAGACAGACACACAGACACACAGACAGACACACAGACAGACACGCAGACAGACACGCAGACAGACACGCAGACAGACACGCAGACAGACACGCAGACAGACACACAGACAGACACGCAGACAGACACGCAGACAGACACGCAGACAGACACACAGACAGACACACAGACAGACACACAGACAGACACACAGACAGACACACAGACAGACACACAGACAGACACACAGACAGACACGCAGACAGACACACAGACAGACACGCAGACAGACACACAGACAGACACACAGACAGACACGCAGACAGACACGCAGACAGACACACAGACAGACACGCAGACAGACACACAGACAGACACAGACAGCACGACAGACACACAGACAGACACACAGACAGACACGCAGACAGACACACAGACAGACACACAGACAGACACACAGACAGACACACAGACAGACACACAGACAGACACGCAGACAGACACACAGACAGACACGCAGACAGACACACAGACAGACACGCAGACAGACACACAGACAGACACACAGACAGACACGCAGACAGACACGCAGACAGACACACAGACAGACACGCAGACAGACACACAGACAGACACGCAGACAGACACACAGACAGACACACAGACAGACACGCAGACAGACACACAGACAGACACGCAGACAGACACACAGACAGACACACAGACAGACACACAGACAGACACACAGACAGACACACAGACAGACACGCAGACAGACACACAGACAGACACGCAGACAGACACACAGACAGACACACAGACAGACACACAGACAGACACACAGACAGACACGCAGACAGACACACAGACAGACACGCAGACAGACACACAGACAGACACACAGACAGACACGCAGACAGACACGCAGACAGACACACAGACAGACACGCAGACAGACACACAGACAGACACGCAGACAGACACACAGACAGACACACAGACAGACACGCAGACAGACACACAGACAGACACGCAGACAGACACGCAGACAGACACACAGACAGACACGCAGACAGACACACAGACAGACACGCAGACAGACACACAGACAGACACACATAGCGGTCAAACTTATAACACCCCTCTTTTTGCGTCGGGGGTTAAAAATACAATGACTCTTTATTGCACCTATACCTAAAATAGTAGGTAAGCAATACAGAAATACATAGAGAAAAATTACAATGTAAGCAATAGGCGACCTAGTCGCTCAAGAGCGATCTTTTCCAGGCAACCTCAACCAACAACAATAGTAGTAGTATTATTAACAATATGACTATTCACCATTTACATAACAAACCTTAAAAAAATATTGCTAGATTGTAGTAACTTACTATAGCGTTGCCACAAATAAGTGTGTCATGGTACTCATGGTAGAGCCAGGCCTTTTAGTCAGCGGGCGCTCGCTGAGGCCTAATCGGAGCGGAGCGGACTTAAAATGTGGCATACTTATTAGTTATAAGGCATTATTATGTACGTCCCGTGACAATACATTACCTCATCTGCTAGTTAAATTTTGGTGGTCCGGCCAGTATCGTCACCGCAGGACGGAACTCTTCAACGGTTAATGGTATCGACTTGAAATTGGTACGCAAATGTAGTTTGGGTGACAATCCAAGTAGAGTCAACGTAATGTCCAGTCAACAAAGAAGACCGTATTTTTTTTTAACAAACACTTATATATTACTAGCCTTTTATTTGCTACCAGAAAAATAGGTTAGGTTAGAGCTGCGATAATTATATAATATATAAATAAAATAGGTTAGATTAGAACTGCGACCATACCCGAATCTAACTCCTACTAGAAAAGTAGTTTGTATTAGGTTAGAATAGAACTGCGACTCCCGCAGAATCGAACTCCTACCAGAAAAGTAGGTTAGGTTAGAACTGCGACCTTTGCACAATCTAACTGCTACCAGTTTGCAGCAAACGCGAGCAAAACTTTAGCCCAATCTGCCGTTTTTATTAAATCCTACGTATATTATAAATGTGGAAGTTTGTGAGTGAGTGAGTGAGTGAGTATGTTTGTTACTTTTTCACGCTGAAACGGCTAGACGGATTTGGATGAAATTTAGCGAAAAGTTAGTTAATAACCTGGATTAAAACATAGGATACTTTTTATCCCGATATTCCCACGGGATAGGGATAAAATCTTGAAATAATAACCGCTGGGCTTAGGGTCATGAAATTTGGTATGTAGGTAGTTGGGCGTCTGGAATAACACATAGGCGACTTTTTGACCCGATATTCCCACGGGATACCTAGGGATAAAATCAAGAAATAACAACCACTGGACTTAGAGCCATGAAATTTGGTATGTAGGTAGCTGGACCTCTGGAATAAGACATAAGCTACTTTTTATCCCGATATTCCCACGGGATAGGGATAACATTTTGAAATAATAACCGCTGGGCTTAGAGTCATGAAATTTGGTATGTAAGTAGCTGGATGTCTGGAATAACACATAAGTGACTTTTTGACCCGATATTCCCACGGGATACCTAGGGATAAAATCTCGAAATAACAACCGCTGGGCTTAGAGTCATGAAATTTGGTATGTAGGTAGCTGGACGTCTGGAATAACACATAAGCGACTTTTTGACCCGATATTCCCACGGTATAGGGATAGGTACATAGAAGTAAGTAAGACAATCCAAATTCGGAGCTGATTTTAAAAATTATTTCACTAAGTAATAGTAATCTGCAGTATCTCTGATTGGCATAGGCTGCTTTTCTACAGAAAAATGCAAAATTCCCGCAAGATCGAAATACTTAAGTAAATTCATCATTGGGGTTGATTTAAAAATATATTTTACCAATTGGGAGCTACATTATCCCTGATTGGCATACGCTACTTTTCTCCGGGAAAAGGTAAAACTTCCGCGGGATAGCAAAAAGTGAATTCAATTTCAGGGTTGATTTATTTATAATTCTATATCTAACTCTACCGGAACAGTACCATGACTGGCTGACTGACAGACAACGCATAGCCAAAACTACTGGTGCTAGAGACTTGAAATTGGCTTATATGGACCTAAAGTAATATAGAGGTGCACTAGGGAAAGATTTTTAGAAAATCCCATGGAATAGGAAAATATCTTAACTTTGTTTGTTTCTTTGTTTGTTGGGGGTAATCTCTGAAACTACTGAGCTGATTTAAATAATTCTATTACCAATAGAAAGCTACAATATCCCTCATGGACAGACTTCTTTTTTTATGCAAAATTTCCGCAGAATAAAAATAAATAGAAAGAAAGAAAGGAATTCAATTTCGGGGCAGATTTTCAAAATTCTTTTAATAATGGAAAGCTACAATATGTCTCTCATCAACAATTAAGAATATTAAAATAGATAATAACAGTAATTCATGTCCCGCGGGGACTTTACAATTTCTCGAGATACAATCCTATATCCTATATCGTGTAGGAAGTCGCCGGCAAAAGAAACGCGTAGTACTTTAACGTCTTTAACGTTTCAGCGAAACAGGGTTTCAGAGTTGGTACGAATTATGAATGATTAATTACGTATGTAGGTTGATTTTTGAATTCCAAAATGTGCACCATCTGTCTAAAACAACGTCTTACTGTATTTATATTTCCATGTAATACTCGCAGAAAGTAAATGTATGTTAATTGTTACCCCAAATTTAACGCGAGCGAAGCCGCGGGCAAAAGCTAGTTTTCAATAAAATAGTACTTTTTTTGATTTGCGATTTTCACAAAAAAATATAAGGATAATAAAAAAACGGGTTGCGGCACAACCCAGTACTAGTTGAGCACAAACTGGCACAAAGTTGATAAAAAAACAAAAATGGCTGTACAGAGTTTTTTTGAACATGTTTTTGTAAGTAGTGAATAAAAATATTGAAATATGATTTTAAGCATAAGCTAGCACAAGCTTAGCAAAACTTAGCACATACGTAGTTTTTAACCTCCGACGCAAAAAGAGGGGTGTTATAAGTTTGACCGCTATGTGTGTCTGTCTGTGGCACCGTAGCTCTTATAAAGGAGGGCCGATTTGAATGCGGTTTTATCTATTTAAAAGCAGGTTTTTTAGCGATGGTTCTTAGATATATTTTATTAAAATCGGTTCCGCCGTTTCAAGATCATCAGCTCTTTTGTTCGCTGGGGTAGGAATGTTATACGCATAAATAGGTATTTACTTTACTTTCAAACATATTTGGGACATAAAATTTGAAACACCCATGTATGCTTTATAACTATGCAAGATTATGGAATCCTCGGCCTGATGGTGCAGCCAGGATATCCAGAACACTAGTAGGTACACTCTTGATAAAACCATAGCAGATATATCGTGTTTGGAATCGTTTCGATCAGTATTTGATTCTACATACAATGCAATGGCGGCAACAGGATGAGCTGATGCTGCAGCCAGGATATCCAGCACACTAGTAGGTACACTCTATAAAAAATAATAGCACATATGTCATGTTTGGATTCGTTTTAATCAGTAATTGATTCTACATACCATGCAGTGGTGGCAACACGACAAGCTGATGCTGCAGCAAGGATATCCAGCACACCAGTATACTCTTGAAAAAATAATAGCACATGTGTCGTGTTTGGATTCGTTTTGATCAGTAATTGATTCTACATACAATGCAGTGGTGGCAACACTATGAGCTGATGCTGCAGCCAGTATATCCAACACACTAGTACACTTTTTAAAAAATATTATAAGTGCCAAAGTTAAAAAACATGAAATAAAAAAACAAAATTAAAAAAAACCCCCGACACAAAAAAACGCCCGCAAAAAAAAGCCGCCAAAAAGATGACTAAAAATTTTAAAATAATTATGTACTACCTAGCTGTTGCCCGCGACTTCATCTGCAAAGAATTCGTTTATCCCTATCCCGCGGGGCCTATGCTGATTTCCCGCAAAATCGGCCTGAGTTAATTTAGTATAAGTACCTAGTAATATTTTTTTATCTAAGCGTCGTCGGTGTTGGGGGACCGCTAAGGTTAATACGTAAAAAAAATACAACATATGTAACTGTAGTTTCCTGTTGTATGTTTCTGTGTATGTTTGTCCGTCTTTCACGTCAAAACGGAGCGACGGATCGACATGATTTTTGGCATAGAGATAGTTTATGCGGTCAGAGAGTGACATAGGTTACTTTTTATTCCGGAAAAATGCCGAGTTCCCGAGGGAACAGCGCCCGATAACCGAATTCCACGCGGGCGAAGCCGCGGGCCAAAGCTAGTAAATACATACTTAAATACATATTAAACATCCAAGACCCGAGAACAAACATTCGTATTATTCATACAAATGACAGTCCCGGCCGGGAATCGAACCCGGGATCTCAAGCTTCCTAGTCAGGTTCTCTAACCACTTGGCCATCCTGTATTATAATTGCTATTTCATGACATATACTCTCGTTTACATTATGATTTGTGTTTTACAAAAATATGGTGTCCAGCACGACACGTGCGAGCACAATAAATAGGGTGGAAAGAATCAATGGACCCTGGACGGCAACTACCTTAAATTAAATCCTTTAGTTAGCTAATTGTACTGAAAGGAAACATTCCTTTATTTTTAAAATTGAACAAAACTGCATTCAAAAAATCGTCTTAACATCCCTTATCTCACCCGGGAATCGAACCAACTAAAAATTTAAAACTCGCTATTTTATTATTCGAATCAATAGGATTATAGTTCAGGATATAAATTGTCTAATAAACATTTGGGGTTTGTTTGCTCCGCGTTGCATAAAAAAAATATTTTCGATTTTTAAACTTTTCGTCAGTAGGTACATACGCGTGTAAGAATTAATTATGCATAGATTAATTATTAACATTTAGCGATTTTTTATAGAAGACTCAGTCTGCATAGCGTTATTTGTTTTCAAAATTTTCAAAAATTTGTCGCTTCCTACCTTTTTGATTTGCGATTTTCTGAAAAATTTAAAGAGATATCAAAAAACGGATTGCAGCACAAGTCAGTACTACCTAAGCATAAACTGGCACAATGTTGAAAAAATTGATTTTCCAAAATGGCGGTGCTGAGATTTTTTTTTATTTGCAATTATCTCTGAAACTATTGATGCTATCGAAAAACAGTTTTCGGCACAAGTGAGCACAAGTCTAGCTCAAACTAGCAGATTATATTTTTTTTTCGATTTTTCAAAATGGCGGTGCTAAGACGTTTTTTTGTTTTTCGTTTTTTAACGAAACTATAAGCGATATCGAAAAACTGATAACAGCACAAGCTAGCACAAGTCTAGCACAACCTAGCAAAACTTTTTTTTTAAATTTGGACAAAGTGGCGGTGCTAGCCCAAAAAAACGTTTTTTTGAAATATTTTTTCCGTTAACTGGAATTTTCAAAAATGGATAACAGCACAAGCTAGCACAACCCTAGCACAACCTAGCATATATGTAATTTTTTGAAATTTTTGACACCGAGTCCATTTTATGACATAGACTCTCGTCTACATTTTGATTTGTGTTTAAAAAAAATCTGTGTGTCATATCAGAATATGGTGTGTAGCACGTGTGAGCACAACTTAAGAACAATATATAGCGATTTTATTTTTTTCAAAATTTTCAAAAATATGTCGCTTCTTACCTTTTTTGATTTGCGATTTTCTGAAAAATTTAAAGATATATCAAAAAACGGATTGCGGCACAAGTTAGTACTACCTAAGTACAAACTGGCACAACGTTGAAAAAATTGATTTTCCAAAATGGCGGTGCTGAGATTTTTTTTTTATTTGCAATTATCTCTGAAACTATTGATGCTATCGAAAAACAGTTTTCGGCACAAGTGAGCACAAGTCTAGCACAAACTAGCAGAGTATATTTTTTTTCGATTTTTCAAAATGGCGGTGCTGAGACGTTTTTTTGTTTTTCGTTTTTTAACGAAACTATAAGCGATATCGAAAAACTGATAACAGCACAAGCTAGCACAAGTCTAGCACAACCTAGCAAAACTTTTTTTTTTTATTTGGACAAAGTGGCGGTGCTAGCCCAAAAAAACGTTTTTTTGAAATATTTTTTCCGTTAACTGGAATTTTCAAAAATGGATAACAGCACAAGCTAGCACAACCCTAGCACAACCTAGCACAACCATTTGATTTTCGAATTTCCAAAATGGCGGTGCCAACTTCACTCACATTAAAACAGCTTTATCTTCATATTGTAATAGTAAATCTGCATACTACACCTAAATAACTTGTTCCTATCTGCGAGAATAATGTCCACTAAAATGCGTAAAGCGATCATGCGTATAATGCAAACAGCATTAGAGGAATTTTGTTTGCCGTTCGTGCCGGCAGTGGGTCCGCGGCTCTTGAAAACTAGCATAATTTGCACACCGCAAATCGCGCTTATTATTCTAAAGTGGCCCCACGTATTGTCTCGGCCAGTGAAAGAGCGATTATTTTCTTTTTTGTCTCTTTCCACCCATTTGGCCAGAACGGTGGTATTTCACGAAGCATTTGAAACGCGGGTTAATGAAATTTTACTCTCTCTTTGTGAATTTCTTGCATGAATCGAACGTTTCTTTTGCGCTAAGTGGATTTTCATCTTTGATCTGATGTTAATTGGTTTTCGGGCGATGTTCTTTTGAGAACGCGGTTTTGTTTGGTTTATTTTAGCTCGGGATTATCGCGAGAACTTTCTCTTGCAACCTGACGTGGTTACCTACTATTACCTACTTAAGTATTTGTTAAGATCAGTTTTTTCGCACCTGAACGTGCGACTATTTTTAAAGATTTGCCGTTCTCCTTACTCGCCAGCAATGACCGAAATCGCTTATTTAATACCGTATTTACAAAACACGCAGACAAAAAGCTAACCGAGCACATCGTACAAAGTGCTGCAGACGGCATGACGTGTGCGCAGGGTTACCAACCATTCAGATTTCGATTAAATATTTAGTTTTTTTTTAATTGACGTTTACCTAGGGATGGCGATGTAAAAATAATTAATAACACTCTATCATGTGTTTTACTTAAGATTTTTCAACAATTAGTATGTTGTAATTTTTTAAATTTATAAATTGTTTTATATTTGTTTATTGCTTTTAGTTTCAATATTTAGCTCCGAATATGATCTATCCTAGTGTAACCATATACTACTAATCAAATGTTAGTAGGTAACAAACAAATAAATTAAGGGTATTTCTTACACAAATAATATATATTAGAATAATAGGTTAAATACATAATAATCATTTGGAATAATGCAATTTATTTAGAAATCAACATCTTTACAAGATTGTTCTAAAATAAACTTAGCCTAACCAAAATGAATTAGTAAATTGCACGATCATAAAAGTTTGTCAAGTTTCACCAAGAACTATGTCATATTGACCATTATGTATTTTTGACCATTATTTTTTTTGATTATCCCAGCCTATTTACATCCCACTGCTGGGCACAGGCCTCCTCTCAGAATTAGAGGGCTTGGGCCGTAGTTCCCACGCGGGCCCAGTGCGTATTGGGAAGTCCACACATACCATGAAATTACTTCACAGCTGTGTGCAGGTTTCCTCACGATGTTTTCCTTCACCGTAAAGTTCGTGGTAAATTTCAAATGTAATTTCGCACATGAATTTCGAAAAACTCTAAGGTGCGAGCCGGGGTTTGGACCCACAAAACTCTGCTTGAGAGGCGATAGGTCAAACCACTAGGCCACCATGGCTTCATTATTTTTCTTAAACATTATTTATTTTGACACTATTTTTTTTTTATTTTTAAAAGCCCTCGCCAGCCCTGCCGGCGCTCGTATTAATGAGTGTCACGTACAGTTATCTAAGCGCGCCGCACTCTGTACCAGATAGAATAATTGAAACTTGCGCGCGCGCAACTGTAATCGTAGATTTTTATCGACGGCTAATTGCCGGAGCTGATAAACAATACACTAGTTTTACTGGACTTTGCGGTGGAAGCCTATGCATTCTGTACTAGTTTTATCCCGTACTTTTGCTTCTGTGGAGGGATAAACAACTTATCATGGCTCCTGGCCAAACGCGTCAAGTGTGTCACCAACTGCATTGCATTTTGTAATCTATCGCAACTATAAATAGTCCTTTTTAAGGTTCCGGAGCCAAAATGGCAAAAATGGAACCCTTATAGTTTCGCTATGTCTGTCTGTCTGTCTGTCTATCCGTCCGCGGCTTTGCTCAGGGACTATCAATGCTAGAAAGCTGTAATTTTGCACGGATATATAAATAAACTATGCCGACCAAATGGTATAATTAAAAATTCAAAAATATTTTTTTTTAGGGTACCTTCCATACACGTAAAGTGAGGGTGATTTATTTTTCCTAATCCAACCCTATAGTGTGGGATATCGTTGGATAGGTCTTTTAAAATTAGGGGGTTGCTAAGACGGTTTTTCGATTCAGTGATTTGTTTGCGAAATATTCAACTTTAAAGTGCAAATTTTCATAAAAATCGAGCCTCCCCCCTCCTCTAAAATCTAAACCGGTGAGTGGAAAAATTTGAAAAAACTTTCAAGGAAAACTATAACGGCTAAGTTTGCTTGAGAATTATTAGTAGTTTATGAGTAAATAGCTCAAGTGCTCTGAGTTTTTCGAAATTCATGTGCGGAATTACATTTGAAATTTACCACGAGCTTTGCGGTGAAGGAAAACATCGTGAGGAAACCTGCACAAACCTGCGAAGCAATTCAATGGTGTGTGTGAAGTTCCCAATCCGCAATGGGCCCGCGTGGGAACTACTGCCCAAGCCCTCTCATTATGAGGGGAGGCCTGTGCCCTGCAGTGGGACGTATATAGGCTGGGATGATGATGATGATGATGAGTAAATAGCAGCCTAAGGTATAAAATATACCTAAACTTGGAAGATTCCGTATAAAATACGAAATCCTTAGAAAAATATTACTTAATGTTTTCGTAATGGCTTCGGAACCCTATTTCGGGCGTGTCCGCCACGCTCTTGGCCGGTTTTTTTATTTAAAGATGGGGCAAATGAGCATATGGGTCACCTGATCAGCAATCACCGCCGCTCATGGACAGGACACCTGTTTAATTTTGTCCTTTAAACAGGATGGATCAAAATAAAAAGCCTAGGCCCTCGTATCACAAAAACTACAAGTGTTACAGTCACCAGCAGTACCTAATATCTGCCACAGCGGAGCGTAAAAATTTTTTGACACGTCCTTCCGGCCCTAGAAATAGAGTCGTATCAGATATTTATGCACGCTTGTTGTGTCAAGTATTGGTACTGGTGACTGTACAATTCTAAAAAAAAAAATATTTTATTGAGAAACATAATAATTTTGTAAAATTTTAGCACTTGTAACTTTTGTGGTACAGGCAGTAGGAAAATTACCCTCAATAATGACTGTATTCAATCTAGTACAAATCGCTGCTTATATAGAAAAAAACCCCGACAAAAAAAAACGCCAGCAAAAATAAAAATAAAAAACCCGAAAAAAAAACGCCGTTAAAAAAGACAAGTAAAAAGTAAAAAATAATTATGAACTACCTAGCTGTTGCCCGCGACTTCATCTGCGAAGAATTCGCTTATCCCTATCCCGCGGGGACTATGCTGATTTCCCGCAAAATTAGCCTAAGTTAATTTAGTATAAGTATCTAGTAATATTTTTTTATCTAAGCGTCGTCGGTGTCGGGGGACCGCTAAGGTTAACAGGAAACATAAGTACATATGTTGTATTTTTTAAAGTATTAGTAGACACACAGACAGACACACATAGCGGTCAAACTTATAACACCCCTCTTTTTGCGTCGGGGGTTAAAAAGGGACACAAATAAAAAAAAAGTTCTTTTATCGCAATAATCGCATTTTAAATGGCCCTTTTGTATATAAGCAGCGAAATGAGACTTTTATATTATTTATTTTCGCAAACTTGAACCCAAATAGCAAGTGGATGTGCGTGAATTAAGTTTAAGATGGGAAATCCCAACTTGGTAAGCATTTATAAATCCCTCTTCAAACTGGAACAAAATGTCTGCCGTTACCGAAGTAAAAGATAATAGAGTCTCAACTCCGAAAAGATTAGTAACTCGTAACCTCTGGATCTATACCGAAGTTTATAATGTGCTCGACGAAGTTCTTCTGTCATGAAAATGGAAAAACTTGTTAGCGAAGTATCGGGTCAGAAGGGTCGTGTAAATTCACTTTTCGACGTGCCCGGGTAACTGATATTGCTATCGTTAACGCTATCGTTTGACGGAACCACTGGCCGTATGGTCTAACGCTGTAGCACTTGCGATCGCATTCATCATCTCTTTCTGCTTTCACCTTAAACCTCGTGATAGAAAGAAATGACCAGTATGTTGTAGGTAATGGTAATAAGGGTTTATTTGGTTTTTTAAAGAAGACTTTGGGGTCATCGTGTTTCTACAGTGTATTATTAATAGAGTAAATCCTCAAATATGATATTATGATTTTCAAAACTAAAGCTTTACTAGTTACACTACTTTATGATACAGAAAGTGAGTAAATTTATGCAATAAATGCGCTAAAAGCTCGACGCGCTCTTAAGGACGTGTACAAAGGGACCGAGTTTTTGAAGATGCTATTACTGTTTGTTCCACGGTTTGTTCATTTTTTTTTCGCGTTCTAAGCTCAAAAATCAAAGCAGTAATAAAAGCGATTACAGTTCTACAATAGGGCTACAACAAGGAACAACTCGGAAATCACCGGTCTCCGAAACAATTTTAAGTTCTTTATTCCTTGCAAGTTTTCTCTTAAGGAAAAACGTAATTTGAAAGAAAATACGCTGTGGTTTTCCTGTGTGGATTTGTTTTCCAGCTACGATTAACACTACTTTGAACGAAGAAAAAAGTCAAATTTAAAGAGTGTTTATTTTTAATCGAATTCAGTAGGTAGGTGTATGAAATCTATCTTAATTATTAGATGCGAAAGTTATTGTGTAACAGCTGTGGTGGTTTAGTAGTTTGGCCTATGGATTCTCAATTAGAGGATCGAGGATTCAAAGCCCGGCTCGCCGACTCTTGAGTTTTCTAAATTCGTTACTAAATTCATATTACCTAGACATCATCATCATCATCATCATATCAGCTGTAGGACGTCCACTGTTGGACATTGGCCTCCCCTATCGCCCTCCAGTTGCATCGGTTGCAACCAGCGACTTTAACCACGTCAAAATAAATGGAATATCTGTCTTGCTCCTCCGCCAAGTAGTGAGGCCTAGTCGTGCGAAAGAGCTACGTTTGAGTTGGAAAAAATGCCTTCCCTCCGCATAAAAAACATAAATAACCAACGCAAACGTAACTGAACCCACTACCAAGGGAACCACCACCACCACGACCATAAACAAGATCACGGACAATTTTTCGCTTCTATTCTCGGGTTAAATTGCATGAAAAAACATTTTTTCCAACTCAAACGTAGGCAGCTGTTTCGCACGACTTGGCCTCACTACTTGGTGGAGAATCAAGACAGATATTCCATTTATTTTAACATGGACCTCCGCAAAGTAACGCCTGAATCTATACAGTATTTAACCAGGTCATCCATCCATCTCGTTGGTGGACCCGATTAGTCGAAACGCTGGATTACAACCGCATGGAACGTGCTTAACCTGTCCTCTCCCAGAGGCACAAATTTGTGCCCAAATTCCTTTGATCCTGTTATCCTGGGAGATGACAGATTAATTGTTTTAAACGAAGTGTTTTGTTGCAGGGTGCGAGTGTAACAGCGGCGCTGCGCGTGCGGTGATGCGCCGCGAGCGCCCGGGCCCGACACATGCATGTGGCCCGCGCACCTGGTACGTACCCTATTGTATACCTAACTCTGATATGTACCTTGTATGTACAAAGTACAGTCGGAGTAAAAAAAAGGTTCGTCACCCCAAGATCAATTTTCCTTTGCTCTGTATGACGCGCTGTAAAAAATAATACAATGTAGGAACCGCATTAAAATCAGTCCAGTGTTTTATAAGATAAATATGGAAGCAAATATTAACTTATTTGAACATGATGTGATAAAAGCAACACTTCTACAGTTAGAGCCGTTATCTCAACAATTCACAGCGAAACCTTACTCAGTTTAAAATTCAACCAGCGTCCATCACAAGGCTTAATTAGCACTTGTGGACAAACACATTACTCACCGCTTCGCAGTTGGTAATTTATCTGATAATTAACTACCGGCAAGGAGGGCAGGCGGTCAGCTGCGAATATTTGCATTTTTGCTTCATACATAATGTATGCAGTGAAAGTGATTTGTTTTATATGATGAAAGTTTATAGGCTTTATATTTTAAATAATTGAGATCTGGATTAGGTTTTTAATAGAAGCTATACAACTTTTGTTTAAACGCAGACGCTGACCGTCCTCGATGAATACGAAAGCCCATCCACGAACTAAAGCAATTACTTTGCTCACCCGCGACCTTGTGATAGCTACGTTTATGCAAGAAATGTGTGTTCGCGCAGTTTTTTCATCTCCACAAATCACACTAACCCTCTAATCTATCACTACCACCACACTACACTGACGCGTTTCGAACTCAACCAGAGTTCAACTTCAGAGCACTTCAGAGCAACACAACCGTGCACCATGCTATATTTATTAAAGCTTATATTTTGAGGTAGCGGTACGGACTAACAATATCTTATTTTACATCAAAACTAACTTTAAGTTTAATGTTGTGGCTCCAATATTTCCGGTGCATTTTCAATGCTTTAATCTTGACAAAATTTAACGGTAGGTACTATTTTAAAAGTAGGCATTTCATTTTAATTGAAGATGAGACTGAATTTTATATAAACTCTGACAGAATTTTCGTCATCTCCCTTAGTTACTCTTCAATTTACATTTACTCCCAATACTGATTTAAGATTCAGTGCAGTTGCGTAACGCTACTCTCCTAGTCACGTCTCGACCATCCGCAAACGTCTTAGTTTCCAGACTATAATTGAATTCGGTCTAGCGCAAATTTCCAGCCCCCGAGCAATGCTTTGAACCTTGAGCAATGCCTGCAATAGATTTCTAGAATTCAGAAACTACATTTTCAAGTTCTAGCTTATTTATGCACAACATCGATATTGTATTGTATTTTAGTCTCTATTGTACATAAAACATGAAAATAACAAGTAACAAGAGAAACAGATGTACAAAGGCAAACTTATCACTTCCAGTTAACCTTTGAACGATTGAAAGGACATCAGAATCAAGAGAAAGTTCAACACAAACTACACCTATTAGGATTTAATTATATGTTTTTTTTCGCTTGGAATATTTTGGTATCGATCAGTCTATGGAAACATTTCTGAATAGTAACAAAAAAACCCGGAAAAAATCATTTTTCGGCTATTTACCTACCTAAAGAAAGGTGTTTTTCTTTTTTATCTACCTAAGTTCGATTTGATTCCAATTTAATTATTTTAAATACATAAAAAAACATGATTTTTGAATCTTTATGAATTTTCATTTCAATATTTACTATTCAATTTACAATAACCTTCGTCTTGTGTGTGTCGTCGTGTTGTATTATAACAAAAATAAATATACATGATATAAGACACAAAATACATATTCGTCAAACGTTTTTTGTTTGAGGATATTTATGCCCTCTTATGGCAATGGGTGGCTTATAAAATGAACACTATTTCTACCTATTATTGGATAGCTTCACCATCTGGTATAACTAATTGAAAAATGCAGTAGTTGAAAAGAGGAACGAACTAGAACTATATTTTTTCACAATATTTTTAAACTTTTATGCGAAAAGTTTTAGAAAATGTTATTCTTACATTATTATTATTTGGCAGTGGCACGGTGTAATCTGGCACCCTCGAGCCTCAAGCCTCAGTGAGCCTGTTATGGCCACATAAAAATCAAAGGGCCTGCCCATCGAATTATCTCCGGCCTAATAATTATCTTTACACGGTTACAGTAACATGATAATATATCTTGTAGAGCTGTCAGGTTGTCAACGGCTTGGAGAAAATAAAATACTTAATATTTCTGTTAGTAGATAGTTATGTAAATACTTGGGCGACCGAGCCTGGCTTGGAGTTCTCTTTTGTTTGAGATTTTTCATGTTAAATTTCGATTGAGTCGGATCAGGACGAAAGTAGCAGATATTCAGTTATCTAGTTACTCGTAATAAAATTTCCTACAAATCTATCTAGGCGTTTACGCGTATAAGAGTAAGGCTGAGATTTCCACCAAAGATGTGCGAGGGGGAACACCCAAATACTCCGAAATATTTTATTCCGAATTTGCTAATTCCGATTTTCAGAACTCCGATTTTCACAATTCCTAAGACATATATTCCGATTACTTAAAAACACGAAATTTATTTTTCCGAATTTCAAAATACTGATTCATGTGCTTACAACTCGGAATGTTCGCGCAATAATGTACGACGTGATAATCCGAAGCATTATTGCTTCCGATTATCATGGCGTACAATATCATGGTTGCGCATTATCAGGGCGTACAAAATATTGCGCGCGCTGTAATGTACGTAGTGATAATGTAAGACGTGATAATCTGAATGCAATCGGTTCGAATGACCATATAGATTTATGTTAAGTCCAATTGCCAGGACCAAATTAACCACCTCTGTTATATGGAATAAACGCTCCAACAATGACCCTTAAACTAGTCTCTTAAAAGGCCTAACTTAATGGCTGACTGTGATGTACTTTTTAAAATATTGTAACCACTTTAATGACTCACTTTCAAGCAATATATGTGTTGTTCATTCATTTATAGGAGTACGAGTATCGTAGTATCGTCCATTTACACACTACTAAATACGCGTCTATGTACGTTATAATATACTAAACTCCCCCTTTTTTAACTAGACTATTAAATTAAACCTCAACGTTTAACGAGGCTTGACCAGATAACATTTCTATGAGATTTATTGCTTAGCAGTTAGTTAATTACTAGGTGACCAGTTGCAATGCTCTGAATTATAAGGTGGGCGAATACAATATGTTCGCGTCCGATTATAGTTGTCCTGGTCCTCCTCTCGCTTAAGGCAGGCCCTGTACTACTAAGTGCAAAATTTGAACTTCATATCTAGCCGTCTCGTTGACGCTGATGTTATTTAATACGCGAGTGAGAGGGACGGTACGATACGAACTTCGATTTCGGAATTTCGTAGAGGCCCCCCTGTTTATTAAGTAGTAGAGCCTCGATAATGTGTGCTGCAAAGTAGATACTCCTGAGTCACTTGCGTTGCGGTGTAGAAGGCAGTTTTGCCAACCCTCCACAGCAAAAAAACAGCAATTTGAACTTAAAAAAACAGTAGCTGCAATATTCAAAACATTAAATCTACTGTCTTACAAGCTTTTATTAGATTAAGGAGGAAGCTAAGTACAAAGTAGTAACATGTAACTAAAATACCTACGTGCCAATGATAGTGATGATGAGTTATCCCTAAGCGGTCAAAATTACTTGATAAGCGTGCACACTAGTCTTATGTGCACGACAAGCAATTTTAATCATTTTGAAAGATGCTTCATGTGTTTGACCAGCAAACCACGTGATTGAGAATGATGAAAAATTATGTTTGCGATGCTTCTCAAGCATGATTGATCGTTTAGTTTTACGGTTGCTAAGCAACACATTCAGATTGCTATATGAGCGAGTGAGAGAAAAATAGCGCGGATGCTTGACGATCATGCTGGACATTGCAATAAATGATTGTCAAGCAGTTTTGATCGTTAATAGACTCGACACATATGGCCTTAATTTAATTAGATACTGTTTTAAAGCTCGTTACTTGCACACTTAAACCGGTCCGATTCCAATTCGATTCGATGCCCACGATTGTCAAGATGATTTAATCGACATCGACTTTAATGGTGCTAATGACATTTAACTTGTGAGCTAGCTTCACCGCCCGACTGCCCAGGCTATCTAATCATATGAAGCTCCAACTCTCCGTGGAGCTGTTGGCAGTCAATAGGTTAATGAACTTAAGATCCCTCGCGCCGATATCTCCTCTAGAAGATTGAACCGTGTGCGTTGTAGTTATACTAAAATGGTGGCGTGTTTAGCGAAATTACGGGTAATTATATTGTTGTCAAGATTACGTTTTATTGTAATGCATTTATGTTGCTTTTAGTTTAACAGTTCAGTGTAGTGAATTCGCGGAATCTGGGCACTTAGCGTCTATACATTCGCGCGCGATTCAGCCTTATACCACAAAGTTAGATTTTCAATCCACGACGTGTATAGCGCGCGAGTGTGCAGTCTATGAAAGATTGGCCGTATACGCATTGCGATCCGCGGCGTGTGTAGCGTGCTATTGTACAGCCTATGAAAGTTTTCGGTATATAGAATCTTTATATCTTATTTAAAAAAAAACATTTTTGTCATTTGTGCATTTTTAGTGCACAGTATAGTACAGAAAATAAGTAAGTTACTTATACAAGGTGGGCCCTGCAACAGGAGCAAAAAATTCAACCACAGCTTCCACTCTTCATCTTGAGCTAATTTAGTTCTTCAACTTTTAAAAATAACTTGTATTATTATTTTTATTATAGTTTAAAGTTTAATTAGATACAATATAATGTATTGCGAAATCGGTCATTTTGTTACGTGACAGGCGATGTCTTTTAGGCTATTGGATGCCGTACATTGAAAACACCATTTAATTTGTTTGGAATAAAAATAATTACATAATTAGTTAATTTTTGAAAGTTGCAGAACTAAAGTAGTTCCATTTGAGTAGCAGAACCTGTTTTAATTTTTTGCTCCTGTTAGGACTCGTCTGATAAACGTCTGTCTGAAATAACGGTCTATACAGATACAAGTCTGCCGCAGGACCGATGAACGGTGGAGTAGACGAATCCTCGAATGGAGACCATGGACGGGAAAACGTAGTGTAGGGCGTCCTGAAGCACGGTGGATGGACGACCTTAAGGGGGTCGCTGGCGGCGGATGGATGCGAGGGGCTGAAGACAGAGTGTTGTGGCGCAAGTGACATTGTTTAGACCATATATTTGTTTATTCACTATTACAACAAATGTGCTAACATCGAACGTAGGACGTCAGTGAAAGTGTAACTATAGGGCGAATTCGTCAATTACGTCTTACTTTCCGTTACGCCTACCTGTCAACGAAAGTTACACGACAGGGTTATTATTTTCGTAACTGGCTGCAGTAATAACGACATTAATAGCTTCTAAAATAGCCCTAATAAAAAGTGAAAACTACTCTCACGCACTGAACAATAGCAAGGTCCAACTCATACGCACGATTCCATTTTGTCAACAAAAACACATTTCGATAAAATGACAATTTATGTGGATGATCTTCTGTTTTTCCAAGCTTTTATTTATTTTTTGTATGCGGTCACAGAACGGAACTGTTAAGACACTTACTGTTGGTAATTAACTTCATTAAAAAAATACTACGAGTGTGTATTACCTCGGTTAAATTACGAAGTGGTAAGTGGGTTTTAACCATTGCGTGTTCAGAAGATGACTTTAATAATAGTTCTCTTCGAATGTTGCAATTCGAATGTCATCGAAAAATTACTATTATTTACAACAAATTAAATTACATATAAAATACATAAAAAACAACTTAAACAAATTAATGCTGGCAGCGTCTCTCTTTGAATAGCTAAGCTAATTCTTTGGCATAGCCAGCTGCTAACTGTGACGTCACTTCCCGTGATCGGGACTACTTCACATTTGGGTACTGTACCTGTAACAGTTGACAGAAAGTACAGTTAGCTAGACAGATAGACGCCTTACCCTTTTACCTGACATGTCATCTTAAAAAACTAAGATTAGAATCTAAGTGGAAGATTATTTCGTATCTTAGTGAAATAAACAGTTTTTATATAGACTTAAAAAAGGAGGATAAATTCGGTTGTTTTTTTATTGGTATAAGTACTCGAAGATGTCGAATGTTTAATGTAAATTCGATGATTATGAAGGAAAGGAATCAGGGAAGTTTTTTTTGTTGTGTTTACTTTGTATGAGCTTATTTCAACATAGTATACTTTGTTTTTCTATACTTAAAATATAATAGAGTTAATTTAATAAACTTTATAATGACTCTGTTTAAGAGTGCAGCAGACATCCGATATTGCGTTTGATATTGAACCCTCATATCGGTAATGGCCCCTAATAACAGACTTTTGCAAAATCCACTTTTGAACCAGTCCAGCAGTATTAATGAAAGTTCTTTGAAAGTCACTATTCATGCCTCCATTACCGCTAATTGGCAAAACTTATTTTCCAGGCCGTGCTTTTATAGTCCTATAAATTCTATAAGAGCTCGACGATATTGCTTGTGACGGGCAGAACGTTGGCAAATAACATTATTCTGTGACATATTTTCAGGCCTTTTTTTACATAAATTTAGTAAATGTACTTACTCATCGCCATTTAATTAACAACATCATCACACATTACGTAATAATCATTATCGGAAACTTATAGTACGAGTATATAAACAATACTAAAACTAAAATGAATTATTCAAAGCAGTTCCCTAAGGCAAAATTTCGAAGTTGCTGGCAGCATTCCTTTTCAATAGTCATTGAAAAAGCGAAAATATACAAATACAGGATTGAATGATGCCTACACTGAATACATTTTTTCCCATTGTGTGAAGCTTTATGAGGAAATAAGAAAGAGGTTAGTAGACGTCAGAGGGTACTACAGAGCTGGTAGCTTCCTCGGAAAAAGATTTAGCTTAAGTAACTGTTCATGTGTTATGTATATGTCAGCGGCCGATCGTAAAATCTGCCAGATTACAAAATTCCTAGGCATATCGTGAAATGGTGCCATTTCATGAATTGGCTAAGGGACATACGCCATATCGTTTGAAACTCACCGTTTAACGATTTGTCTAGTGACGTTTAGGCAGATTATGAAATTCCTAGGCATATCATGAAACGCCGCTATTTCATGATTTGGCCAGTTTAGACAGTTAAAATTCCTAGGCATATCATGAAACGCTGCCATATCGGGTCTGGCACGCACGCTTCGCTCGCTCGGCTCGTTCGTTGTGGTCACAATTCATACTAACAACTCCTCGCTTCGCTCGTTGTACCCTAATTTTTCTTTTTTCGGCATATCACGATGTGCCGATATAGAGCTAGGAATATCGATGAATGCGTTGCTCTAATCGGTCTGCCGTATTGTTTCTCAGGCACATTTGTGATATGCCTAGTCAACTTTTAGGCATATCATGAAATGGCGCCATTTCACGATATGCCTAGGAATTTCGTGATCTGGCGGATTTAATGATCGGCCGCCGAAATATACATATATTTTGAACCTTGTTAGCGTATGTTGTGGAATTGCTGATGATTGAATCTATGTCAATTATGTTGATGAATTATGTACGGATTAAGACCAGTTTTACACGAAAACATTGTAATAACCTACCTATGTATGTACGCGCACAAACATAAGTTTCATTCGTTCGTAATAGAAACACTAAAAGATCTACTGCCAATATTTGTAATTTTCTGATTTTGGTGTCCCCGTGTGTGACTTTGGTGGCATATGAAATTAAAAAATTTGTCGTATCAATAATTACAATTATTAATTAAAGTAATGCGTAACGATTTAAAGAGAAACTTTCTAGTTTTCTCTGCAAAGCTGCCTTTTACTCAATGAACAACCATATTGGTTTTGATATATTGAAATCACATCTGATTATAATTATAAATATACCTATTCTTATAAGACTATAATAACAAACGAGTGAATGCTTTCGCTCTCCACTTCATCGCTTCGTTCGGAATCACTTTGGTTTTTTAAATAGCGCGTCTGCAGCGGGCTTTAATTGCGGCCCTCAACTTAAGCAATTAAAGTTAAAACTAGTGAAAGTGAAAAGATGCTGCCTCTTCGGAAAAGTCGCCAACGCAATAGCTGTCAGCGTTACGTTGCTTTCGGAATTACCAATCAACCGATTAATTCGGAACTTACGTGACTCCACTGCCAACTTTTTATCCACGTGACTCGACCATGAATTTAAAATTGAGTGTTAAAATGCACTTAATGCCCCGTAATTGAATTGTTTTATCTTTTAAATGAAACGTTTATCGCTGTCGCTATTTTTGTTATCTCTTTTACGTTGACGACACGGCGAGTTTCCACATTTTTTCCCCACGTTAAATTTTAATTGAGCTTTCTGCTGACGATTTACTGAACGAAATTCATGTAGACTGTCACATTTAATGGTGCTGTTAACGTACTTTATTATTCTCGTTTATTTTAAAGAAATTTACGCGGTTTTTTGTGAATTAATCAGTTAAGTGGTCGGTCTGGAGCGAATTAGGGAAATTGGTCTGTGTTAATATTTCTACACTCAAAGGGGTTGTTTGTGAACTTTACTTTTGCTGTTTTTTTGAAATGGTGTCAAAATGTGCACCATCAGTAAGGCCAAAGTAAAAGTGAACAAGTATGTACACTCCGACTCTTTAGGAGACTTAACTGCTAACTCCGGCGCGGACGCTTAAATAGGGTTGTCAATGTCTACTTTAGATTAATTACCTACCGGCAAATAATTTTAGTACGAAAGTTAACTTAAAATTGTCTTATATCTCTGTCTAGCTATACAAACAAGATTGTGCTGCTATATTATTATTATTATTATTTTTTATTTTAAAAAGCAAGATTTCTAGCGATGGTTCTTAGACATGTTATATTAAAATCTTTTTTTAGGGTACCTCCTATACACGTAAAGTGAGGGTGATTTTTTTTTCATCCAATCCTTTAGTGTGGGGTATCGTTGGATAGGTCTTTTAAAACCATTAGGGGTTTGCTAAGACGTTTTTCCGATTCAGTAATGTATTTGCGAAATATTCAACTCTAAAGTGCAAATTTTAATGAAAATCGAGCGTCCCCCCCCCTCTAAAATCTAAACCGGTGGGTGGAATAATTAAAAAAAAAATCAGGATGGTAGTAAGTATATAAAACTTTCAAGGAAAACTATAACGGCTAAGTTTGCTTGAGAATTATAGGTAGTTTAAGAGTAAATAGCAGCCTAAGGTATAAAATATACCTAAACTTGGAAGATTCCGTATAAAATACGAAATCCTTAGAAAAATATTACTTAATTTTTTCGTAATGGCTACGGAACACTATTTTGGGCGTGTCCGACTTGTTCGTGGCCGGTTATTTAGATATTTAAGTTTTTCACAAATCAGTTTGTCAAGCATTAAAGATACAGGTATTTGAACAATTAAAAAAAAACTAACTAATAACTATCACCTCTCTTTTTTAATTAAAGATTTAGTTTTAGTTATTTTAATTTAATAGTAGTTTTAGTCCTATGGATATTTTGTATTTTCTTAATAAATCTACTAATAACTATTATTTTTTTATTATAATATATATATATTCGAGGCTTAGCATGGATTACACTTACGGAGCAGCATGGTTCCCACAGTTTGGGTTTTATTGCGTCGTTTATTGACAGTGCATCGGCTCTATGGGTTTGTCGTGATACTTCTGGTTGAAATACGAGCGTGAGTTTACATTAGATTTCGTAATACGAATAGAAGATTTTATAATGTTAATCGTCTGTTAAAATGGGTAAGGTATGTTGGTTTAGTGAAAAAAGTTACATTATTCAAATTAGGTGTATCAACGTGCTAATGTAGTGTAAGGTTCATTGATTTATTTACCTACCTATGTTTAACGGTGATATTATACAACATGACTGTTTTGTTAATTCATCTATAATATAAATATGTTTATCCGTTGCCTGGTACAATACAACACAATACAAAGACTCTTTATTGTACACTAGAAATAGTAAGCGATACAGAAAACAGATAACCAGAGAAAAAAATCCTACCTGTATTAAATGATATTGTAACGGATAACTCACGTCTTAAACCGAGTTTAGCTCGACATGTTTCAGGCTATTTCGTAGCCCTTCTAAGACGTGGTTTAAGACGTGAGTTATCCGTTACAATATTATTTAATATGAGTGAATCTTACGGTAGTTTCATGTTCAAAATCCCTACCTACCTTTAAACCCTTACTTTTAGTCTGGACTGATGATTTGCTTAGTTTGGCACCAGGTCAACCACAATTAGTGTCAATCGTCATTGTAATTAAATACTATTTAAATAAAATAAGTATCGTTAGTAAATCAGGCCATAAGTATAACGGTTAGTAGGCATCTTTATTTAATCTAGGTTATAATTTATTGGCACTAAACTAATGATTTAACACATAAAATGTCTTAACTGGGTTAGGTTACTAATGTAGCTACCTGATGCAAATGATTGGTGCTTTGATAATAGAATGGCCAATTAATAATTTATTTTATATATTACCTACTTTTATCATTAATATATAAAAAAAACACATTTTACATTGAAAAAAATTATAAATTATGAAAAAAATACTTATGTTTTATATATTTACTTATTTTACCTTATCTTGAATCCGACATTTAATGAATAAATCTCTATAAAGGCGTTGAGCAAAATATCCCGATGGTTTGCTGAATAAAAATTCGTACTCGTATCTGAAAAGAGCAAAATTCTTTATCAAAATAAGCTAACTACTCAATCAAGCAAACTTCACCGCCTATATCCATCGTTCCCCAGCCGTCATCACTACACCAAATACACCTGTGAAATATACCCTTAATCGAAACATTTCTCACATTAAATTACCTAGGTATACCGCCACTTAATTTCCCCTGGTACATAACGTGTCATATAACTGGCAATATATCAAGATCAGGCGTGTCAGACGTTATGGCTGATATACGAAGCCTAACAGACCTACCCGAGCATATCGGAGACAAGGGTTAATTTAGTTTCGGCACAACTAATATCATAGTTACTTACATGAATAGTTATCGAGTTGCGTCCCGAAGATATTAGTCAGACCACAGTGTTTACCCGCAGATTCGCTCGTATGAATCTTGCAGTCTAGACTTCTGGATCCCGATCAAAAAAATTGTGTGCTGCCGTAAAAGCTGAATACTAAAACTTCATCATGTCAGCCGAAAGACTTCCACTGCTGGACATAGGCCTTCCCAAAGGCTCTGACTCAGACCGGTCTTTTGCTTTCCGCATCCAACGCGATCCCGCGATCTTAACCAGGTCGTCGCTCGATCTTGTTGGAGGCCTACCGACAGTTCGTCTCCCGGTCCGCGGACGCCACTCGAGAACCTTTTAACACATCGGACATCAATCCTGTGAACAATCCCAATCACTGCTACTTCAGTTTCGCAATTCTTCGGGCTACTTTATAAAAAACTGCGGCTTGGCACGCGAAAACCATTAGTTACATCTGACAGTGGAGTTGAAATTTCGGAATTTTACTAAATTAAGTAGATATACTATCTAGTAACTTGTAATTGAAACATTTCCACACACTGCGTACATAAATGTACACAGTATAGATACGATGCAAAAATACTGCATTCAGTATGTAAAGCATGTAAAATTCCCTGTCTCGTATCGACTAACCATGCTTGCGCTTTGAAGAAACATAGCTTACATAGTACTCTGATTTGGGACATATTCCCAATAGAGATAACAAATAAAGATGTTCTCTCACAGGCGAATTACATTTAGGGATCGTTTAGCAAAACCATTGGGCTACATTTACCTTCGTATTGCGGCGAATATTACTAGAAGTTACGAAAATTTTACGAGAATTCGACGAGGGAAGGGCACCAGATTATTACCCTTTCCCAACTTGCCTCTCGAAGTTTCCGATGAATTTGGTGGGACGTGTTCCCTCCTTTATTACTATTGTTATTGTCAGTTTTATGAAGTTTATTTTCCACTGCCAGTAGTCGAGGTTTCATTATTTAAACCTCAATTCAGACAGTTTGATTTTTGCTTTTGTACCTCAGTTAGCAAAAACAGAACCCTTTTAGGATTAGTTGTCCGTCCGTTCGTCTGTCACGACCCTTTTTCTCAAGAACGAATGGAGATATCAAGCTGAATTAGGCAATATTAAATATTTACAGTACAGTGAATAAATTCAAACATTTTAACGTTAGAAATTTGATTTTTGACGCAATCAACAGATACAGTCATTAAACAAAGTGTTTTCATGCAAATTGCCGGGGAGTCAATATGGCAATTCCAGTTTTTTTTAGAAACTTGAAATTTGGTATGAAGGTAGCTTTTAGAGCAAAAATATCTCAAAATCCTAATTTTTCATGTTTGTCTGTCTATATCGGTTACCAATTTTCCTTCTCAGTCTGCCCTCAGTGCGTGAGTCCGACTCATACTTGGCCGTTTTTTTTAAACAGTCACGTGTATACCGGGTTTTATATTTGCATGATACAGTCCTTGTGATTAAATAATACGGTACTCAAAACCATAGAGTTTAAAAAGAGAGTGTAATAGAGATTTTTTTCCCGGGCTAATAAAGTGCTTATACTCACCACCAGGAAAGATGTGAAAGACGGTACTGAAGATATTCAATAAAAACGTGATTTTTATTAAAAAAAGAGACGTGTTTGATTAACGTTTTTGGCCTATCACTTTTGTTCAAAATCTTTTTACAAAACTGACAAACAAGCCAAATGAACGCGAAACATTGCCCACAAAAACCTTCTGCCCATTATCCGCGATTTCCATGTCTATAATAGAAATTACGAAAGAAGAGAACAAAAGGCCGTGAAAATCATAAAAGAAAAGGCTTGAACAGAAAAAGCGGGACTTTCTATGGCGCTCGCCTTTTTGCCGCCCGTGGCCAATGTTTGTTTTTGTCAACCGAACCCGACAGTTTGTTTAAACAGTAAACGTGTTTAAAGGCCGTTTTCACTTTCGTGCTCGGAGGTACAATCGGTGAGGAGTGCGTCTCCGCGTTTTGTTTTGACGTATTGTAAGTATAGTTTTTTGACTAGTTCATAGTCACAGTAGACGTAACATATATAATAATATAATGTTGTTTCGTATACAGTCAGTCAGCAACAAAAATATGAATACAGCCAAAGTGCCAAAAATGTGTATACACGGCCTTAATGTTCAGGCAATAAAGTCCTAGATAAATATTTTTGGCACTTTGGATGTATTCATATCTTTGTTCCTGACTGTACCTAAAAGCACAGTATGGTGTTTTCTTATCTTGTCTCGTGAATTGCTTCGGTAATTAAAAAAAAATAGGGCAAAATCCCCATTTCATTTAGGAAAGTGTTTAGAACTCGTAAATTTTAATAGAAATTTGACCAGGTGTTAAAACATTTTTTTAATATTTAGAGGTACTTACTTAATATGTAAACGTTTATTTAAAGTTTTATGAATAAAAAATAAGATTGCTAAAGCGACGTAAACTAAAATAAAATCTAAATAAGGCTCCTGTGGCATGGTGTGGTGCCGTAAATTTATGTAAAGCATGGTGCCAGCAGCGTTACCTTGTTTTATGGCGATACTGATTTTGTTGATACAATCGTCAGGTCTTTGTTGGACATTATTAGTTTTCAGTAAATTTTGTTCCTGATTGTACTATACTTATTTAAATAGGAGCCACATCAAGTAATTGACCGATCTTTTCATATTTGACGAATACAACTTGAGTAAGGGTTAGGAATGTAGGCGTTAATGGGATTCTTAAGTAAGAACGATAAAAAAACAGAGAGCGTCAATAGACTATGGTAGATTTGATATTTGACAGTATTTTACACATATTATCTCTAATACATATTACATATTACCTATTACATTACATATTATTGCTAAAAGTGGCTCCGAAACGGTAACGTTTCGTGTGCTCTGCCTACTTCATTTGGGAATACAGGCATGATGTTTGTAATTGTGTGTGTATATGTATAAATTAGTGGGTAAACTTGTTTTAAGTGTTTACTATAAGGGTTTCGTTTTGCCATTTTGGCTACGGAACCCTAAAAACGAGCTTATCAGTCTCTCAAAGGGCCGACAACGTACCTGTGATACCCCTCGTGTTGTCAGGTATCCATGGGTGACGGTGATTGCTTCCCATCAGGTGAACCACATCCTCGGTTTCCCCCGCTTATATATAAAAAATAAACAAATTTGTTAGATCAAATGTGGTTAAGTACATTTTGTAGTATTAGTTTTCATTTACGTAGGTATCTACATAAACTGTTCGTAGGTATTCAGTATATAACGTAAAAGTCGATGAATCGGTTTGCCTGCAAATTTTGATACATCCGATGTATTTAAGACAAAGAGCGAAACGCACTTTGTTTCCGTTTAATAACAAACTTATTACATCGAAAATACAAACTGAGACATGGATGCACAGAAAAACCAGAAAAAGCGACCAGCACTGGGAATCGAACCCAGGTCCTCAACAATCCGTGCCCGTGTCCAGCAGTGGTGTAGGGGTTATAGCACGCAGCACGGATCGATTCCCAGTGCTCATTTTCTGGTTTTTCTATGCATCCATGTCTCAGTTTGTATTTTCGATAATAATATGGTTTCACGGGATACCCGGAAAAGTAACAAATTTGGAGTTGAAATAAAAAATACTCCAAAAAACCAATCATAAACTTATTACAGTTGAAGTATTTCCCTGAGATCTAATCCGTGGGAACAAAAATCGATCTAGATTATTTCATTAAGAAAGCTTGTCAGTTCTTAATAATACCTTTAATTCTAACAATAGAACGATATCGGCAGATCGATCGGTAGCCGGTATTGTTGATATCGGGAACCGATACCGATCTCGAGATATTGTTCTGGTACTACTGTTTATTAATATAATGAGATACCACGGCTTTTCTATGAAGAAAGGCCGCAGTGAAGTTACGCTACTATTAGTAAAAAGGTTCAAGCTGGCAATTCCTTTTAAAATTTGTTTTAATGTCAATAATGCTTTTGCTAGCTGGTGGACACTGAAATTTTTCGGGACAAAAGCTATTCTATGTCCTTCCCCGGGACTCAAAGTATCTGTATATCGAATATCATCTAAATCGATTCAGCGGTTTAGACGCGATAAGGTAACAAATAAAGAAACAGAATTGACAAGATTTCATATTTCTAAGACTATAATTTGATTCGTTCTCTGTATTCTGTTTGGAAGAAGAAAAACGCTGATATTTTTAAAATTTCGCTACAACTACTAATTAATTTATTTCAATTTTTTTAAGATGTGCTTATTCTAAAAGGGCATAACTCCAAAACTACGACACAATAGATCCATTCCTTTTGTCTAGTCTCTTAAAAAAAAGATCACGTAAATCTGACGTAGACGTTGCATAGAGACAATATCAAAATTATGACAGCTCCTTTTTCTGGTGATAAAGGCAAAGGAAACATATCTATTCTGTGGTAGTGTTGGCAAATTCAGACATATTTAAAAAAAAATGTATTTTTTTTAATATGGAGATATCAATTATAATAAATATTTTCCCATGTTCAGGAGGCAAAACTCTTTCGATTCCTGTAGTAATTAACAGATGTTAAAAAAAATTAAATCTTGTCAATTACACTATCGAATTTCTTTACTACTTTAAAAAAATCGTATCTCAATATGGATACTTTTTCTGTGTGCACTTTATGACCTTTACGTCAAGGTTCACTTTTGTTGACGTATTGATTTGATACGAGATTTTTTCAAAGAAGTGATGATTTGTAGCATTATTAGTAGGTTGAGACGCAACTATGATGTTTCTCATCTATCAGGTTTGATTAACAAATTAACCTGAGACTGAATTTACGCGATTATTTATACCCCGAATTACATCTCCACTCGTGGATTCACATGTGTAAATCAGCAGTTGAATTTTTACTATTGGGATTTTAGTAAATTCCCATGGAAATTCTCAAAAATTACATCGTGGATTCTTTAATGATTACATGTAAGACATCTGCGCCAATTTTCATGTCTCTAGTCTCAGACGCAAAAAGTCTGAGATTTTTATTTATTTCATCCCTATCCCGTAGTAACATCGGGATAAAAAGTAGCCTATGTGTGTTATTTAAGACTTCCTATGCTATGCTATGTACAAATCAAATTCGTCCAGCAGTTTTAGCATGAACGAGTAACAAACACACATACATATTCACAAACTTTGGGATTTATAACAAGCTTTTATCTTGCAAGTTTATTTTGACCCACTTCCAGTGGTCGGATTGCCTTGAAATTCGGCCTACACATGTAAATTGGATAACTATGTAAATACAATAGTCAAAGTCAAAGTCAAAATATCTTTATTCAATTATGGGTAAAACAAGCACTTATGAATGTCAAAAAAAAAATCTACCAACGGTTCAATAAACAAAAAGTACAGTCAGCCGAAAATGCTTGTACATAATATAAAAACTTACAATACTTGAAGGTTGAAAGGGCATACGATAGAGTTGAAATATTTGTAGTTCATTGATATGGACTTACGCAAAGTAAGGCCTGCATCAAACAATAGAGAATCAAATGCAACTTGTTAATAGAGACGATGACGAGATGAGTTTCAAAATTCACCCAAACGCCTCGCGTGTGTTTCGGCAATTGCAATTTTTTTTAATAATCAAAAGGTGCAAAGAGAGTCGTAATACAGCGGTAATGGTTCTAAATAATCGTTTAGTGCCGCTTGTTTAGAGTTGTTTCACGGCTCTCCATTCGATTTTATGAGCGATAGAAAATTAAATGCATCTTCGGTTTGCTTGTGATGTAACAGCAATGGAAAATGTGTTACGGTAAAAATACGGTTAAGTATTTTAAGAAAAGTGTATCCATTCAATTTAATAATTAAATAAATATTATTATCTTTTTGGAATCATGCATAACATAACTAACAAACTTAAGTACCTACATAAAATAAAAATAAAAACTAAAACAAATTACATAAAGAGTACCCCTTAGGCAAGGTCCCGAAGATGCTGGCAGCGTTTCCTGTTTGAATAGCTAGGCTAATTCTTTGTCCGAGGAAGCTGCCAGCTCTTCGGCCACCTGTGACGTCTACTAATCTTTTCGAAATTTCTTTAAAAAGTTTTAAAGCGCTTTATTATCTTTTATTTAATTTTAGGTTCTTTCTTACAATTAATACCACAACCAAACTTAATTATGATCATCATCCCAGCTTATATACGTCCCACTGCTGGGCACAGGCCTCCTCTCAGAACAAGAGGGCTTGGGCCAAAGTTCCCACGCGGGCCCAGTGCGGATTGGGAACTTCACACGCACCATTGAATTGCTTCGCAGGTTTGTGCAGGTTTCCTCACGATGTTTTCCTTCACCGCAAAGCTCGTGGTAAATTTCAAATGTAACTCCGCACATGAATTTCGAAAAACTCATAGGTGCGAGCCGGAGTTTGAACCCACGACCCTCTAATTATGATACATTGCCAAAATTACTTCGACGCTTCTGTCTGCAGCAAACGTGGTCACGAGTAGACTCGAAATATTTATTATAGAACAATGTCGTCGTAATGAAATTCCAGCAATGGCATTAATTCTTAAAAGTTAAAAATAATAAGTATCTTAAGTAGCTTTACACTTAATACAGTTCTTCAAACATTAAGGGCATGCGAATACGTAAAAATAAATCGCAATTTGAACTGGTGCTACCTTAATCTTAAATAAAATTGATGAGAAACACTACCATGAATCGTAATGCTATTTTAGGTTATTATTAGTGCGCCAGCGTGGCCTAGATATTTTACTTACTCCTAATGGGCCCATTCTTCCCAGATTTAGGCCATAAGGTCACGTAAGAGACGTTTTTCCGGGCAAAACCCCTCGCGTTTCCTACGAATGCAGAATAGCGTATGTGTTACTAAAACATGGGATACATACGACGTTCTGCACGCGCACTGTGTACGGTCAATTAAGCGATGGCAAAAATTACTGGAATAGCGTACGAGATTGGACTAGATTCTCGTCTAGTTAAGAAAATATTTGTTTTGATGCTGGTTTGTTTTGCTTATCTTAGGTAGACTTTATTCTCTGGAAGTGATAAATAACGGTTATTTAGTGTATGAAAAGAAAGAATGAGCAGAAGTGGGATGTCAGCAGTAGAACATTATTCTAAGCTACAGATCTGTTCACTCACGAAGGGGCGCCCCTCCACATTTTATAATTGTAGTTTTAAACTTATCCGTACGACAAGTCTATGTGTGCGTAGCTTGAACGTGTCCTCAGCCGCAAGCGTACCGTCAGTCACACACACTGAGACTAAGACAACGTGTAAGTACGAGGTTTATTCGTGCACATTGATAATTAGCAGTGGAGGGGGCGCCTGCGTGAGTGAACAGATCTGTAATAATAATGATTACTTAATCGTTTGAAAATAAAAATAAAAACAAATAAAAAGTTTAAACATTACAAACACAATCTAGGGCACAGGAGGAAAGAGATTTAAATAGGCAATCATGATCCTTTAAAGGGAATAATATTTCCTTAATAGGTCTAAAGAAATCACAAGTATAAGATTGTCATCACATCAAGATCACATCAGTGGTAGGACTTCCGCTGTTGGATATAGGCCACCCCCATAGTATTAATGAACAAAATAACATCACAAATATGCTACAAAGTTATAAATATAACGCCCTAGATTCTCAAAAATGTGGAACTAATTTCGCCGAATGCGCATCACATTAATTAAAAAACCCATTATTTATAAGAATTCTTTGTTAGTTTTTAATGTGAAACTTTACATAATTATCGCGAGTTGATTTAGAAAATGCGATCCGGCGGTGTCAAAGGTGAATTTAATTTCAATTAATCATTTTTTATGAGCATTGTTTTAAAATCTAAGTTTTGAGGTCAATCGTGATTAAATAAATTCCGCTTTTATTGATATTAACAATATACCGCGGCCTTTCATCATAGTTAGTATTTAGGTTGTTTTCATCACGTTTATGACATGATTTTAGTTACATTGATACCGTTTTCATTATTTTCTTTGCGAACATTCCTCTGCAAAATCTAGTCATCCACTACTGAGAACCTCCCCCTTAGAACCGGTTGCCCGCAATTCTCACTAATCAAAAATGAATACTCAATATTTACATTAATATATTAATACTAAATTGAATAAAGATATATTTAATTAACAAAAAAAAAATTAAAGATAAGTAGTACTTATTTATTCTATTAATTAATATTAGTTTATATTTCAAACACATTCTCATTCCAACTTGCACTACTAAACATAGACACAAAAATCACCAAAGAAATGCACTTAAAATAAGAATTATCATTATCTTTATAGTAACTGTAGTAAGTCTTCTAATAAGCAATGACTTTATATCTAAAGACTAGCTTTAATTTTCCCGCGGCTTCGTCCGCTTGGAATTCGGTTATCGCGCGCTGCTCCCTCCGGAACTGTGCATTTTTCCGGGATAAAAAGTAGCTTATGTCACTCTCTGGCCCATGAACTATCTCTGTGCCAAAAACCACGTCGATCCGTCGCTCCGTTTCGACGTGAAAGACGAACAAACATACAAACACACAAACACACACACTTTTGAATTTATAATATTAGTATGGATATCTTAAAAAAAACACCGAAAAACATGTTTCAAACGCAGCAGCAGCACACTTTATGTTCTTTTTGCTCCGTTATGAAAGGATTTGGTTGTCCTTTTTCATTCCACGTCACGTGAAGGTTAGAGGCTAAAAGTGACGATTTTTTTACACTTCATGTTCGAATTATTATTACGAGTAATTAATTATATCTACTTTTATTAAGTAATATTTCAAAGCTTCGCTTTCCATTGACAACTGAACAATGTTCTTTGAAGCCTTTGAAGGTATGGATTCTCATCGGAACCATCTTCTTAAGTTAGTAGTTCCGTGGTGTTTTCTTGGAGTTGATGTTAATTATGATGCCACTGTCAACGCCTAATATCAAGCGGTTGATTTACTTCGCTTCAATATTGTCATGCTTTTGTAGTACTTGTTGAGGTTTTAGTCAGTCAATATGGCACAAAATAAACCGCAGTGACACAGAAAAAACTCCAAACGCACGGATTCAAGACAAGTTTTATTTAGGACGATCTGCGGTTAGTCATTATAAGTGAAGGTATCCTTATGTGAATCATGTGTTTCGAAATGCATTTAGGATTTTTCTTTGTGACACACCGTTGTGTTTCCTTGTGAAGCAGTACTACAAGGTAATGCATGATAATTAATTACATAATAAATCTTCTTTTAAGTCGCTACACTCTTCACAGATTGCTCGTTGTCGTCGTTTGAGGTTCAGTAGCCAAGTAAAGTAACGTAAACTAAAGTATAGTATAGTAATAGTACATTACTGTAGAGGCCGGCAATCCCACGTTCCGGCCGAGGCTTGTATAGTACTTTTCTCAAACATGACATGAAATAAAATAAAAAAAACAAGAAATCAAGTTAGCGGGACGCTAGTCTGGTCGCCCTGTTTCGTGCGCGGCGGCTGCGGAGCTGGTGGTGCTGGCGGTGGGCGCAGAAACGTCGATTTAAATATTACTCGTGTGTGTTAGCGTGATAAGTCCCGGTTGTGGTATTATGACTATTGTTGTTTTCCCTTGCTTTCCACGCCGCTGGAGTCCGGACGTAATTGGCAATAGAGCGCGCTGATGACCACTCTCGCATCAGGTCCCTTGGTCTCCTTTTACGACACCCACGTGGAGAGATGGGCGCTCCCTATTCTAAATATGACCGGGCACGGCACGGATATTATATCTTTAATAGATAGTTACTTAAAATTAAAATGCTCAATAGACGCTCATAAATGTTATTGTTTTTTTTTAAAATATTCTTAACGGAAGAACGTCCCTCACATTAGTAATAATTATGTCTATTTCACTGTTTCTGCCCATTCCTCCACTGGTGCGCAGATGATCTAGTACAACCTGTCCTAGTCTTGTATTAATCTTATCTAGATTTTTGAAGACCTTTTCTCACTTTCAGCTGTGAAAAATTACATTAAAATCTACTTGCTGCTACTACTCTAGTACTATAATACTTACTATTACTATAATACTTTCATTGATGTAAGTTAGAAACGAAAGCAAATAAGAAAACAAAAGGTGTAGAATCGTGTAAACAAACAGCATGCCCAATTCAGCAAGTCGTACCCATGTACGTATGTTGTATTGTCTTGTCTTCCTAGTTTTCAATTTGCTTATCTTGGCGCCAGAGGCTACTAGCATCCATATCTCTAAGTTCCAAATCATAATGCAGACATGGGTGGTTACATTATTTATAACAGAACGATTTGAAGATATCAGTTCGCTTTCCAATAATTAAAGGTAGATTTTCAAATGAGGCTACAAGTTGAATTATTAAGCGGTTAGATGCGGAATTACATACGCACAAACCGAGAAGTAATAGTGTATTTTGCACTTGTATTTTTGTAGGAAAAAATGTTCATTGCTATGCGTGTTTAGTTATACAAGTGTTTATTGCAAAGATAAATAATTTGCCCTTCATACCTTAGACATGCACAGATGCATTCCGATTGCGCGATAATATGTCTGCATTTCTCCATCCTCCATATATGCGTTCGTCTTTGTCCGTGCCGTGGGAACAACGTGTAAATTTTTGGAACTCTCCTCTCCCGAAGCTTTTTTCCATACCCACTAAAACAAAAGCATTATCTAGCAAGAAGTCTAGGATGTGTTTTTGTGCCAAACGATACCTAGCTGTTTTTTCTTCTAGGCTGAAAGACAACAGTGCCAGCATTGCTGCTGGTTATTTAGCTATCGCTTGATAGTGTGTTAACATATCGGATGGACCTTTCGCTAGTACCTAATCATCATCATCATTATACCAGCCTGGCCCACTGTTGGGCATAGGCCTCGCAGAATTTGTTCTTCCATGTCTATTCTCCCAAGCATCTAATGGGTCAGGCAATCCAATGGCTCGGATTAGTTTATGTCGATATCTAAACAAGCCGGACTGGCTGCGCGCACGACGGATCGATTAAAACAAGTGAGAGCGTTTGCGCAGAATCAAGCTCTTGCATATTTTAAGGGCTGATCTAGTTGCAATTATCTTGTTAACCATCGGGTACACTTTCTTATTTATTGCTTTATAATAATGTTTAACCTGGTAAAGATGGGGCGGAAATATGATTATTTTAGTTCAATTTACATGACACGAAATGTATCTTATCATTTAAAAACAAGATGGCACTGGATAAATATATGATTTTTCATAGAAGCAGATGATTTGATTAAATAGATTAGTATAGATTACATACAATTCTGACAAAAGAGTTTTAACAGCTATAACTAATAATCTACTGTCTGTCTAACCGACTGCTTCAGTGATGCCTGTATCTTTTAAACTGTAGCAGGTAGATAATCTACCTGAAACTTACACAACGTGTATTTATTTTGTAATGTGTATATCCAGAACAATAGCTGCTACCGATAAATAGAAGAAGTAAACATATTGGTATTTTAACTTAATTTTAATAATGTAAATTGTACTGGTATCTACCCTGTTACCGAAAACTCACTTTTAGCCGTATTTTCTCCACAATAGAATAAAGCAACTTTTATTACGTGTAATCGATATTTCGGCAAATACGTTCTGAAACAGTATCCACCCTAGAGGATAGCGGCTGGGAAATCAAACAGCAAACATGAAACTTTTTATTCTTGACGACCTGGCCTCTGAGACTTTGAAGTTGTATTATATTTCAATATTTGAAGGGAATTTTTATAAATTTAGTTTTTTAAAGTATCATTTTTTAATGTATATCTAAAGGAGAAGAATTTTCAAAATCCATTAAAAATATTCTTTCATAAGGTTGCCTAACTTATGATGTAATAAGTTTTCTAATGGCAGCCATTGTCTCTGCCAACTCATAAGTGAAACCTCCGTATTAGGAAATGGAGAAATCATAAAGCATTAGCAAAAATACCAAAACATTGGCAGTTTGGTGGCGAACTGCGTGCGTGTACTTTTTGTCTTCATCGAGAAGTAGCAAGCGAGATGTGTTTTGCTAAATTTTGCCAAGTCCTCCAGCTTCAACACAAAGGTGAATTCACACGACTCCACGTTTATCCTCTCGGGTCCTCGCGTACTTTATAAAGGACCAATTATCACTAAGAATAACGGCTGAATGTACTTCATAAAGTACAAATTGTTAATTGAAAAAAGAATCTTGAGAATTTTGCAATAATATCCAAAATAACAAAGCTGGTGAGCCACGTCTAGGGCGCAAGTAAAAAAGTCTGTTAAAAAGTCAGTTCCCAGGTTTTAGTCAGTATAACATAGGTATTTAACAAAACTCATTATCAGTCGACACCGATGAACTAATTTAACGATTGACAGATGTCATGCAAATATGACGTTTTAAAAGCATTCGTTCTATTTTTAAAATAAATCGGAATAGCCTTAAGCTGCGCGTCCACTGCATCGGACTCAAGCCAAGCCGTACGGAGCGGATGGATTTGTTGCTTTGTATAGATTTCTATGGTACTGCGTGCACTGGATCGGCATTTCTGCGCCGGAGAAAACTATACAAAACTACAAATCCGTCCGCTCCGTACGGCTCGATTCCGATGCCGTGGACACGCAGTTTTATGTATATTATAATATTATTATTATTCTTTATAATGAGAAGGAATTCTATTCGAGATTTCCGTCAATTGTCCCGAGAGTAGAGACACGCTCTACTTCATGGTAGAGATCACTCTTAAGCATTAAGGCCACCTATTGCTTACCTTGTAGTTTTTTTTCTCTGTGTACCTACCTGTTTCTGTATCGCATACTATATGGTGTACAATAAAGAGTCATTGTCTCATTGTATTGTATTGTAATGTAGAGGATTAATCTTAGTCTTATCAACACAAATTCCCTATATATTCTTATTTCATTTGTATGGAAAATTTGGAAGATTAAACTCTGTTTCATTCACATACAACCTGTTTGCATTTTTTGCAAATCAAGGTCGAAATTGAAAACCTTAATATTTTTGGAATGCTCGTCTGAGAACTCTCTCTTTTGATATTTATAAAGCTGTCTTTGCCTGTCAAGCATTGACCCAACAACAAAGGGAATAAACATATTTCTATGAAACTAAGGGGCTGTTTCACCATCCATTGATTAGCGTTAACCGACGGTTAAATGTGATGCCGTCTCCGTCTATTCGAACAAAACAAATAGAGACGGCATCACACCTAACCGCCAGTTAACAGTAATCAATGGATGGTGAAACAGCCCCTAAGCATAATTCATGCGATCCAAAGTGTCAGTGCGATAATAATCGGCAGCTAAGTACAGTAAGCTTGCATAGCGCGAGCTATCGAGATCGTCTGATGACGCGCGGACATACGGACGGGTAATTCAGACAGCGATTATTTTGCACAACGATGCATTATTGATTAATTAATGTTGAAATGCATACGTTATTAAAAAAAGAAGCGAGACGAGACGTGGATTTCAACTAATATGAATATTCTAATTATTAAATCTGCGTAGCTAGATCTTCCACGAACTTGTTTGTTCCGCGTAACAAAGTTTCCAGTCTCATTTTTCCCCACTAGCATTTGTTTTCCTTCATGTGTTCCATCATTTGCAAGGATTGATAGATAGAAATGTTTAAAGGAAATGGTGAGATCCAGGGCAAAAGAAACTGCAGCGGCCAGATAAAACCATACCCAGTCTGCCGCCCACAAGGTCCGCCCGGATTGCTACAACCATCTTGCTCGCTAATCCTGCCGTGAAGCAGCAGTGCTTGCACTGCTGTGTTTCGGCGTGGAGAGTAAGACAGCCGGTGAAATTACTGGCACTTGAAGTATCCCATCTTAGGCCTCTAGGTTGGCAACGCATCTGCAATACCCCTGGTGTTGCAGATGTTTATGGGCGGTGGTGATCTCTTACCATCAGGAGACCCTCTTGCTCGTTTGCCACCCAGTCGAATAAATAAAAAATAAAAAAGACTTCCGGCTTATAACGTGTGGTTTGAGTTTCATCTTCTATTTTTCGATCATTCATAATATGAGCAAAATATTATCTTTAATGTAATACTTTCCTTTTTTGACGTTTCTTCTATTAAAGGTTCCTGTGCTTTAGTACGTCTTCTACGGAGCCTCACTAGAGGAACAACTAGAGATGTTTGTATATTTTATGTACATTTATTTTATATTTATTTGTATGTATGGTTTGCTTAGCTACAACACAGTGTGTCCAGTAGGTTAGCTCAAGCCGGTCCCCGGCACGTTTGCTTACTTACCTTGTCGTCTACTGACAGGGTTGTCCACACTGCGCGATAAAGTCCGTCGCGTGTTGCACTAATGGATATTGCAGTTTGTGGAATGTATAAACGTGTTTGTATGCTAATATTTACTTGACCTGTTCTTTTACAATGATTATGCAAATTATTCACTTGAGTGTTGGTCCTTTGTACTAACTTTTTATTTTACATTTAAATACTGACGCGAAATGATCTATTTTAGAAATTACAGTTGAATTATGTCACTTGGGACCAGTCGGTTTTCTTCATTTTCCTGAAGTTGCAAATGTAAAGAAAATTTGTTTCCTGTTCCGAACGACATTTAGCAAACTATTTAAAATGTAAAATATTCGAATACTATTCAAAAGTGGCGAAACATTGTCATCATCACCATCATCATCGTCATCATCATCATTAGCCTATAGAAGTTCACTGCTGGACATTAGGATCCCATAATAAGCCTTGTTCTTCCTTTAATTAACTAGGCACTGTAATTTAGGGTCTCCAAACTTTGTGAACTAATTTCAATAAATTGGTAAACATTGTAAGCAATTGCCTTACTCATTCTCATTATTATTAACTTATCTAGCATGAACTGAGCTTGAAGCAATAATTTTGCATCACTTTAAAAATCACTGCATGTTTTTCACAAAATAAAAACTAAAAATACGAGTATGTACATAATCTCATATTCAATTATTTTATTTATCACCTACGAAAAAACAATAAGTCAGGAAGCGTAACTCAGAACAAATTCCACACAAAAAGTGGCCATGCTTTAAACCAAAACGATTTATGATACAAATACGAATCATTTTCAAGGTTGCAGATAGACGTGCTTACTGATTGGTTAAAATTCAGAAACAAAGCAGGGATTGGTTTGCGCGCGTGATGTCAAACGACAAATGACGCGTAGAACACGGTTTTTAAGCTTCGTATACTAGGACACGCAAGGCCATTTTTCAAACGCAGTACAAGTCCTGACTTATTATTATTTATTCGTAGTACTGCGACGTTGCATTGCATGGACAGAAATTAACCGTCCAACTGATACAATTTCATTAGCAATTACCACTCTCGTTATAATCTCGCTCCAACAGCGTGTATAGTTTCAATTTGCCGGTGTTAAATAATGCAAATGACTGGGACATAGCTGGTATGTATTAATAAACATTATTTACGCCTATAAAGTTACCATTTTGCAATTCACAAAGCCTTCACAAAATCAGAATATTCTTGAAATTATCTGTCTAGATTAGAGATTAGATTAGATCTAAAAATTGAATAGTAAATCTTATTAGTAGGTAATTGAATGGTAAGTATTTCTGTGTTTATTTATTTTATATCCTTTTCTTGCAGTATGGCCTTTTTGACAGTTCGTATTGCTATTTTATGTTATAGTATATGTATTGTATAACAATTGTATATATGTATTTATATAATATATGTCATTTGTATTTATTTTAAAATTAATGTTTTTTTTTGTTCTTGTTTTTTGTTTCCGTTTCCACGGAAACGGAGCGACGGATCGACGTGATTTTTGGCATAGAAATAGTTTATGGGCCAGAGGCTGACCTAAATAAATAAAAAAGGAAGAAGCCGCAGTCGAAAGCTAGTTAATTATAATTATTTAAAACACATTAGTTTATTTTGATGACATGGCTACTTTTAACAGTTGAACTCGGAAACATAGAAAGCCGGACATATCCGGATAAATCCAGATAAGTGGTTATCCCTAACAGATGTCATCACCAGGCAATACCTACTTGTAGGCCCTCGAGCGGACGCGGCTGACATGACACCTAATTAATTATTGGGTTGCATGGTCGCTCAACAATTTAGATAGCTAAAGTCGAGTTTAGACTTGCAAGAAAAATCGTGCAAGTTTCATTACATTGCGAGGCCGTAAAGCCAACGAATTTGTGGTGGTTAGTCGAACGCCGCAATGTAACGCAGCTTGCACGATTTTTCTTGCATGTCTAAAATCGGCTTTAGATATGAAAAATTGTATAGCTTTTCTTATTGACATTTATTTAGTTAGTTGGTGACATCAACTTTACGTGCTCGTGTGGGAACTACGACCCAAGCCCTCTCATTCTGAGAGGAGGCATATACCCAACAGTGGGACGTATAAAGGCTGGGATAATGATGATGGAAAATTACTTGTATAATAAAAAGTTTCTAGGTCGAAATAAAACAGCAAAATTAAAAGCATCAGAAAATATCCGTGGGTTTTTTTTTCGAGTCTCATATTAAAAGTAATGTTCTGAAAATTAAAGCGCTGGAAAAACAAAAAGATCGGCGAAATAATATGCTTTCTTATTGAATTCATTTATAATAAGCCGCTTTTGAACTCGAACCATATTTACCGCATGATGATACGTAAGCTCCCTGTCTCTTCAGCTACATAGAGGTATTTCGGCCATGGCAAAAAATGTGTTGTGCGACCCATGTCATACCATCGGGCTTTCAATGTGACAGATGTCAGTGTTTTGCTGGAAGACTACAAATGATTCAATTTTGGCTAAAACGTTGGTAAAGTTTTTATATCAAATCTCTGGTAAGCTTCGTGTATACACCAGCTGTACCTCTCATTTAGGAAAATGACCTCGGATCTTCGCCTTCTAAAAATAGGCGTTTCAATTTGTAGGGTTCTAATTGGGTGTATAAAGAGTTTAAACAAATTGCATATTTGCTTATAACAACATTTCAATTATTTATACTTCTAGATAGTTGGACGTCTGGAATAACATTAATATCCCGATATTCCCAGGGGTTAGAAATAAAATCAAAATGTTCAACCACTAGGATTAGAGACGTGACATTTGGCGCGGGCATTTCGTATGCAATATCAATGAAAGCCAAAATTACATTTTTATGAATTCCTGTGAGAATTTAGTTAAATCCCGAAATTGTATTTGTGTGGACATCTGTTATTAGCTTTTTCGTCAGTAAGTAACTAAGACTCATCACTGGCCATCCGAAAAATACCTACGTCACGCCAATTTCGACCATTTTTAGCAACCTCAGCTTATCACACATATTGCTACGAAAGCAATTACATTTTGTTCTTGTGTCACAAACTGCGTCACCCCTCCCGTGTGACCTTAATAAATAAATAAAACTGTTAAGTCCGTCAGTTAGATAGTTAACAAAAAATTACGAGGCTACCGTGCTTAGACGTTTTGAATTAAGTCACTATATGGTACGATTTTTACCTAATAGTGACGTCTCAAGCCCCCACTCCGGAAGTTTGATGATCTATACCTTTGTCGATTTTTAATAATTTGATAAACAAAAAATAAGGAATGATATATTTTTAACCCAGTCGTCATCCCTATTAATTTATTGATTTAATTCATGGATGACCCTATATAAGGTATTGCTATTGGTGCCCCAAATAAAATAAGATAAACACCCGTATTAAATAGTTTACGCGTGCAAAGCAGCTGGTAAACTCTAGCTTGACCTAAACGTCTTAAATTACTCACAATCACATTAATTATTTTATTCTTCTTTTTTTGTATAATGTATGAATGATTGATTTTGGATTAGTTTAGTTAAGTTTTTTTTTAATATAATTTTTAATTGTGTCATAATGGGATCATTGCGTAAATAAACAAATTTATTATTATTATTACCCTTTGAAGTACGCCTGTCTGTACTAGTCTAGCTTGGAATAAAATGGCAACGTGGTTTACATTTTATCTCACGACATCGTTTTATTTGCTGTAATCGCGAGCGTTAGCTACAAACCGTCACTTTTATCGTCGGCGAGCCCAACTGTACTTCCTTGGCGTCAGGGTTGTCAATATGTATAAAAAGTCGTCGCCCAAAATTTCGTAATTATACAATGTTCCATGATTAAAACTATCTTTAGGAACAAGCATTTAGTTAGTCGTCGTTGTAAGTTTACACGTTCTCTGAATAAAATATAGTCTATGTAAGATACTCGCTGCGTTACTTTGTACCTATAACTAGTTTAGACGACCAGATGGCCTAGTGGTTAGAGAACCTGACTACGAAGCTTGAGGTCCCGGGTTCTATTCCCGCGTCGGGGCAGATATTTGTATGAAAAATACGAATGTTTGTTCTCGGGTCTTGGGTGTTTAATATGTATTTAAGTATGTATCTATCTATATAATTATATTTATCCGTTGCTTAGTACCCATAACACAAGCTTTGCTAAGCTTACTTTGGGACTAGGTTAATTGGTGTGAATTGTCCCGTGATATTTATTTTATTTAGTTTTCTAGAGAAAAAGATTTTAGTAAATCGGTTCAGTTGTTTTACATTTATCTTTTACAAACAAACACAATCAAATCTTGGTAATTAGTTTAGATTAAGTGCATTTTGAAGTGTTATTCAACCAATGTTACTCTAGAAAACTTTTTTTGTTTACAATTAAGGCTATTTAGCAGTAGCTTAATGCGGTTTACTGATTAAAAGTGAGGGTGATTAAATCAAGTTTTTTTTTTTTACAAGCTTTTGTACGATTTTTAATGTTTGTTTGCATGACGTATCATGAGAGTTTGACACACTACACACACGCTAATCTACTACTACTAGTTTGTCCTAATAATGCTGTAGGTGTCCATGGGCGGCGGTGATCACTTACCATCAGCTGTCCCGCCTGCTCGTTTGCCAGCTGTTCGATAAAAAAAATACTTCCAAAAAACTGGATTGAATTTGATGACAAATACAATCAATCAACAAAAATCTAAAGTCAGCAAAAGGCGTCTTTTAATAAATAAAAAAATTGTTGTATTAGCAACCCTGCTAACTAGATCTAAATAATAGTAAGGCGTAGGCTTGAATGGTATCGCACTGATAAGTAGCTCCGATGCTGGGAACTGACAGACGCGAGTGAAGCCATGCCGATAAAGAAACGAAGTAAGTATAACTACTAACTGCATCCAATAAATCTTCATTATTTCAGAGCTGTCAACTCTTTCATATATTTTATTTCATGTTTATAACATAACTAGCTTTTGCCCGCGGCTTCGCTCGCGTTAAATTTGGAGTAACATACATTCACTTTCTGCGATCCTTTTTTCGTGTTTTGATTAATTATTCGGAGGATTATATGGAAATACAAATACAGACAGTTTTTTTTTAAGACAGATGGTGCAAATTTTGTAATACAAAAATCGACCTACATATGTAATTAATTATGATTCTTACCAACTTTGAAACCCTGCTTCGCTGATTCAGGGTTGGAATTTTAGAAAACGAAGTACATACTACGCGTTTCTTTTGCCCGCGACTTCATACACGATATAGGATTACATCCCGAGAAATTGTAAAGTTCCCGCGGGACATGAATTACTGTTAAGATCTATTTTAATATTCTTGATTGTCGATTAGAGACACATTGTAGCTTTCTTTTATTGAAATAATTTTGAAAATCTGCCTCAAAATTGAAACTTATTTTTATTGTGCGGAAAGTTTGTAATTTTTTTAAAGTAAAAAGTCTAATGTCAATCTGGGATAGTGTATCTTTCTATTGATAAAAGAATTATTTAAATCATCTTAATAGTTTCAGAGATGACCCCCAACAAACAAAGAAACAAACAAAGTTGAGATATTTTCCTATTCTTTCTATTTCTCTAATCTTTGCCCTAGTGCACCTCTGCATTACTTTAGGTCCATCTATGCCAAATTTCACACCGTAGCATGCTGAACGGTTGTGTTGCTCTGAAGATGAGCTCTGGTTGAGTTCGAAACGCGTCAGTGTAAAGTGGTGGTGGTGATAGATGGATTTGTGTGATTTGTGTGTTCTTACAGTGTGGAGGTGGAGGAACTGCATGAACACATGCATGGGCACAAAAGTAGCTATCATAAAGATCGCGGGTGGGCAAAGTAATTGTGTCAGCTCGTTGAACGTACATGTAAAATTTCGTATCTATGCTATGAGCCCTTGAGGAGTTCCGTCATCAGCAGACGACCCTGGCTGCAGCATCAGGCGGTGTATATCATATAAACGCATTGTCATTGAAATTTAACAATCATGTAAAGTCTTTTGCGTGTGCCATTAACTTTTGAGGAGTTCCCTTCTACGGAGACGATCCTCGCCAGGATGAGCAGGATGTCACTGCTAAATAATTGTTACCAGATTTACATCAGGTTGCCAAATCTCCAGTCCCCAGTTTTATTGGTTTAGCGTATGCGTTTTCTGGATCAGTTGGTAAGTATATAATAATAAATAAATAAATAAATATCATGGGACACTTGACACCAATTGACCTAGTCCCAAACTAAGCAAAGCTTGTACTATGGACACTAGGCAACGGATAAACATACTTATATAGATAAATACATACTTAAATACATATTAAACATCCAAGACCCGAGAACAAACATTCGTATTTTTCATACAAATATCTGCACCGGCCGGGATTCGAACCCGGGACCTCAAGCTTCGTAGCCAGGTTCTCTAACCACTTAGCCATCCGGTCGTCTAAATCCTCTTTATTCGTTTTATCCCGTGGATATTCGGAAAATCTTTGAAACAGTTTTTACGCCAAATTTGAAGTTTCTAATATTTATAATTACGGAGTTAGGGCCACTTTGAAGCGAAAATATAAATCCCATTTTATTCCCTATCCCGTAGGAATTTTGATAAATCCTTGAAAATTGTTTTTAGCTGTTAGTATTACCTACTTGCTCGCCAAATTCGAAGTCTCTAATAATTATAGTTACGGTAAAAGGGTCAATAATTGAAAGTGAAAATACAAATCCCATTTATGCACTATCCCGTGGGAATTTCGAGAAATCCTGAAAACCGTTTTTAGCTGTTAGTATTACCTACTTGCATGCCAAATTTGAAGTTTCTAATAATTATAGTTACGCAAATAGGGCCATTTTGAAGTGAAAATATAAATTCCATTTTATTCCCTATCCCGTGGGAATTTTGATAAATCCTAAAAATAGTTTTTAGCTGTTAGTATTACTTACTTGTTTACCAAATTTGAAGTATCTAATAATTATAGTTATGGAAATAGGGTCATTAATTAAAAGTGAAAATATAAATCCCATTTATTCTCTATCCCGTGGGAATTTCGTAAAATCCTGAAAAGAGTTTTTAGCTGTTAGTATTACCTACGTGCATGCCAAATTTGAAGTTTCTAATAATTATAGTTACTGAAATAAGGTCATTTCGAAGTGAAAATATAAATCCCATTTATTCCCTATCCCGTGGGAATTTCGAAAAATCCTTTCTTAGTGCGCGTCTACACCTATTAAGGACATATGTTCCAAATTTCAAGTTTCTAGACCCAGCGGTTTGGGCTGTGCGTTGATCTATAAGTCAGTCAGTCAGTCAGTCAGTCAGTCAGTCAGTTTCTTCTTTTATATATATAGATGTGATAGATAGAGAAGATTTTGATCGTAATGTGGTCAAAACATCGAGGTATTGAGGGCTACCGTTTTTTGCGCTCACCAGTTGGCGCCACTGTAGACAAAGGATGTAGTTAGTTTGTTATTACGGGCGTGAAAACAAAATTTACATTTAAATCATATTTTACACCTTAAAACCGTACCTACTCGTACCATAAAAATATGGAGCATGCCAGTGTTACGTAGTCCCGTTTTGTTCGGAAAAAAGGGAGGACAAAGGTTTCCGAAGGACAAAACTGTTGCAAAACACAGACATTCATTGCCCCGTAACGCATATTTGCCATAATTAATTTCAGGTATTGCAAAATATTCACAAAATTACTCTAATTATAAATAAACTCGCGTAGCTCGCCCAAAAAAAGTGACATTTGACATTTCGGAGACCTCTCGCTACATTAGCGCCTCTAGCGGCGAATTCATAAGCGATAGCCCTCATTATTGCTTGTTTATTAGCGTTATAAAGTCCCGATTGTGGAAATTATGAGTAAAAATAACGGAAGTTTAAAACATTATAAGATTTTGTTAGTATTGTGGTTAGTTCTGACAATTATGGACTTTGTTTGAAATAAACCTTTACTATACCTATTATAATAGTTGATACTCTTTAACTTGGCCTTATCACCATTCATATTTTCCAATAAAGAATTGTTCAATGTTTTAGGAAAAAAAAATAAGAAGCGGATAAACAACAAACAATCTTATCGCTTAAAATCAATATTTTCTAGACAAAATATACATTTAGTGATCTTTGAAAAACGAGCTTACATATCAGTGTCTCGAAGGATCGGCAATGTATCTGTGGGTATCTATATACATTGACGGCGTTGATTGTTTGTTTCTTATCAAGTGAACCGCATCGTCATCTTCCACCTCTTATATATATAAAAAAATAGATACGAAAACTATTACAAACAAGAGAAAACCTTGTGAGGACGCAAGATTCTTTTCGCACCTCAAAAATCTACTCTAAAAATTTGACCGTTCTATAAAGTAGTCTTAATATCTCAGCTTATAATACTGTTTGAATGGAACATGCAATCAGTGACAACTTGTATCTAACGCATGCGCTCTGGTGACCCTAATCACGCGCGTTAGAAACGTAATCATCGAACTTAAATGTCAATAGTCAAAATTTGTTGCGAACATCGCGTAGTGTAGGCAGTGCAGCTGATTTTTAAAACTAAGTAATAAAAATATACATATAGCTGCTGGATTTCAGTTGGGATATGTCAAAATTGCAGCTAAACTATTATTTAGCGGAAAGTCCGATACGAAATGAAAGAAGAAAGAAAGGAGAAATTCTAATGTGTATCATTAGTATTTTTTGCGAATAAGGATTAAATGTTTCCGTTTCTATTCTAAATAAGTTTTGGTTCTTAAAAAAACTAAGTGCAAGTTGTGACTTTGTTTAATTTTGAATCAGAATCTTATAGGGTCCAGTTGTCCTAGAATTTAATTATTAATACTCGTAATAGAAATATGTTTATTCAGCCAACACATCATGACAAAAAAAGAAAAAACACATTTACAAAATAATAAAGAATACAAGAACAAACAAATAATGATGTGAAGCCGAAACGGTCTCCACTCAGCGGTGCCGTTGTTGGCACGACTAGCGTTGTCAACGGCGCTGGTTTTCTGCGGGCCATACTGCGCGACTTGAATCAGGCGAGTAATAAATACATAGTAATCGTGCATATAAATGTAACAAAGATAAATATGTATGTAATAAGTATATTTAAATACTAATATAATAATATTATGTAATTGTTATGAATGTTATATAATGTTGCACAAGCAATAATTTATTTATTTGTTTATAAATAAATTCCTTAAGCAATAAGTCTTAAAATCTTAATTTTTTACATCAGTCGGTCTCTATCAATAACCATGTAAAATAACCACACAGCGTACATTTATGTTAGAAACACTGAATATTCATAGACACATACAAAATTTGCACGGAACCCTCGGTGAGTGACACTTGGTCGGTTTTTTTAAGTTTCCACGAATAAGGTTTGTGTTGACAATTAAAATTTAAATAAATCAATGTGTGACTAGTGACATTTTATAGCTTGATTGAACGTCCGGGTAAACCAACTTTTAACTCGTAAATCAACATTAGATTACGCGAAAGCGGAAAAAACGTGCATTGTCGATACTAAAAATATCTGACAACTGTCCGATTTTAACTAAGATAAAAGAACTTTCTCATACCAAAAATCATGTTTCCAAATGATTCGTTACAGAGAAAGTTGACAGAATGTCACGAGTTGGTAATCAGATCGCTCCAAATTGAAAAATATCGGTATTGCCAAACATTCGGTTAGATCCTTGAACAATAGGCAGATGGTATTCTTTTCGTGAGGTGAAATGAAATAAATTCCTTCTAGTCGTGGTGCGGTACGGTAGGGTACAAGCGATAAACGGATAGTGATTTCATTTTGGCCAGTTAGTTTTTTTACATTTCATTCTCTTATCTCAAATTAGAACTTGTTATTAATGACATCGACTTAGTAATCTAATCAATAACCTGTTTGACCTACAGCGTCTCGAGTAGAAGATCGTACGTTCAAACCCTAGCCCGCATCGTTTTGAAATTCATGTGCGAAATTTACCGCGAGCTTTACAACGTGAAAAAATCTGTACGCACAAACTAGCATTTCAATGGTGTGACCCGCGTGGAAATTATGCCGAAGCCCTCATTCTGAGAGCATGTGCCAGTGGGACGTATATGGGCTGGGATGATGATTCTAATCGACTTGAAATAAATTGGGTAGGTAGAGATCTACTTTACCTATTTTGATGTATTTCTCTGCAATAACGTGAAGGCTTCTATTTTTTCCCCAATATTCTAACTGGTTGGGGATGTATAAACTTAAATAACTTGCACCAGAGGCTAAAATATGTTATTGACCAATACCGTAATATCTTTGTCTCTCTATACGCTCGTCACTTGGGTACAAACTTAATACAAATGCTATTTGGAGCATTTTGCTAGATTTCAATGAATTCTTATTGAATTCTTCGGGTCGCGGTGCACTTTTCTCCGCTTCAGACTGATAAACGCTTGATTGGAAACCTTCTGAAAAATGTAGAAAAGAATCAGAGTAAGACGCCGTGTTTTCCGATTTTTCCTTTTCATTACAGCCCGCGGTGTCTATTGTTGCGTGAAAACGCAAATTATTACCCTATGGTTTCATTATGTCTCAATGAATGGAGTATTTTTTTCATTAAAATGAGGCAAAAAAGCAGCTTATTTTAATTTATAATATTTTTTGCTTTGTAGTTCGTACTTCTTGCACTTTTAGGTGTAAAAGCGAGATAAAAAAACTTTCAAAAAACCAATTAAAGAAAGAAAATACATTTATTCACAATACGTCAAAATATTATTACAAATAGCCAACACTCAAGATAAAGATACTGTGTGTCATTGCTGTTGCGAATTGGACACTGGTTCAGCATTCTGCTGAAGAGTTTACTTATAATAACCACAGCCATCTAAGAGTTTAATTACGTATTAAAATCACGCGTGCGACTCAAATATAACTTTATTTAAGGAACGTACTTAACTCAGCTAAAAAAATAAATCTGTTTATAATAAAATTCATTCAAAACAAGTATCTACATTGTAACTCATTCAAGTGACAAGTACAGTTACTCTCCGCTGACATTTCACTAACCTTTCCAGCCAATAGGTAGGTACCTAAATACTGCGACAAAACACGATCTAATCAAATAATCGGTTCATATTCAAATGCCTCTATGTATCTGACTAGCCCAATTAAACTAATACGCTTGAAAATGCATTAAGACCATTTTATTTCTCAAGCAAAAATCGTTATTATTTCATACATATCAATCATGAGAATCGATCGCCAAAATATTATCCAATCACCTTTTAGAACGAAGTGTAATGTTCCATTGTGTTATCACTTTCACTTCAAAACGAATCTATCAACGTATGCGTTTTAAAATATTATAATTTATTCACGTCATGAATGGGCCGTTGTTACATTTGTATTAAAGATTTTGTTTAAACAGTATCGTTTTCTAACACAACGTGCGCCCGAGGCAGCATCGGTGATGAGGCTGGCTCGTGAGAATATAATTTTATTATCTAACTTTAGAAAATTTGTTTTTATGGTTTTTGTTTTTAATTTCACGGTTTTTCTACCCGACACACACAAAATAACTTTTAAATTAGAAATAGTGACTGCCTTGAGAACACATTGGCTATATTTCGCCGTGAAACTAAAGTTTGGAGGTAGTGGAGAATCACGCACACATCTAACTCACAAACTACCGTATTAGTAGGATTCAGATTTTAACGCGAACGCGTTCGAGACTTTTGTTGCGATAAAACTTCCATAAATAATAAAAATGTATGTATTTATTTAATCTTCTTCTGAACTTTAATAAGTGGTTATGCCGGTAATACATCAAAAACATTCCTCAAAAGTAGGTTTAAAACTCAATACGACTTTGAGCCACCGCTATTAACTTACTCGGTCTTTCCCGTAAGTTATAACCATTGTATTTAACGACGGAAAGTCGCCATTTGGCGAATTTCGGCGTAAAACGTCGCAGACGTTTCGGAGAACTTCGATCTCAACTCGAAGATTGTGGTATGAACAATCGGATCGTAAAAATTGAGATCAACTGGACTATAAAGAAAATAAGGACGTTAAAATATTTAGGACGCGCTCCGGTACTGAAGAAGTCGTTAACTGAGAATAATGGAACGTCTTCGTTTATAGGTTGGCTATACCTACAAATAGGTAGGTACCAAGTTATATAGTGTGTTACCGCAGCCAGGCATTTTTTAAAGGAGGTTAAAGTAACGTATTTCTGTAACTCAACCATGACATTAATTTAATTATACTTAAATAAACTAAAAGTCAGACTTTGTTAACTGTCTAAAAAAACTATAATTGCCTGCAATGTACAGCAAAGTAAATTGTCAAGTAAGTGTAAATGACAGCCGACATATAGGTACTTTGATTATTACTTGTCAATTTACTTTGCTGTACATTGCTGGCAATTGTAATTTTGTTAGAAAGTTAGCAAAGTCTGAATTTTAGTTAATTAATTAAATTAATGTCATGATTAAGTTACAGAAATACATTACTTTAACCTCCATTAAAAAAGCCTGGCTGTTGGTCACGCACTGTATTTACCTTTTAAGTACCTACATATAAATAAAGAAGCTGACTCAACGATTGACTGACTAATTAACATATCAAAGCAACATGTGTGTATGTATATAATTAACATGTTTTGCTCTATTTGTCGATTTTTTTTTATTTTACTAACTCAAAGGTTGAGTGGCAGAGATCCCTTCAGGGATAAGTCCGCTTTTGTAATTGACACTTTTTTTTTCCGTAACCTTTAAACTATAACTTAAATAAATAAATAAACAAGACTATAAACAAACTAACAAACAAACAAAGCGAAGCCCAAACTGCTGAGACTAGGAGTTAAAATTTTGGCACAGTTCCTTTTATCATGTCACAACTTTTGACATGACTTTTTGTCATGTGACAACGAAGAATGTTTTTTTTATGAAAACCTTGAAGAGGTGAAATAAGTTTTTGAATGGAGTTTTTAAAACACTTAATCTAGATATGTATACCTAATGAATTTTTAATTTCAATAAGAGCACAATTAACTATTGGTAGTCAACAGACTGCTAGATGCAGACTTCTAGGTGGATGTCGAACGAGAGTGTCAAATCTGTTGACTATTCTGTGTGATACAGATCACACAGAATAGAATACTCACAGGAGTATCATTATCATCAACCGAAAATGTCTACTGCCACACAAAGGCCCTTTTAGGACGCCACAACGGATGACAACTCGCCACTTGTGTCCATCCGTACGATATCCACTAGTATGCTGTGGTTATATACTTTCTACATAAAATGCCATGAGTACTAAAAACAATATCGATTTGTCGACAACGGAACATAAGTAGCTGGATGGTAGGTGGGTGGGTTGGCAGTAGTCGCCGTGTCACGTTGTTCCTATATGAAGCCCGAAACATGTCGAGCTAAACTCGAGTTAAGACGGATGTCATCCGGGTTTATTGAAATAAACATGAACGAGTCTCACGGTAGTTTCATGTTCAAAGGTGAATAGAGTTAGAATAATTCGTTACATTAACCCATACCATGACACAGCACAGAAAAAAGTCTACTCAGGACTACTTATTTTTTTTAGTCCAAATTAGCAGCTCGCTGAAATAATTACGATTTCCTCAAACATTTAAAACATTTATCAATCATAATCAGAACTTTGAAAAAATTACGCCGGCGGGAGAGAAAATGTCAATTATAAAGTTAAAAACGCAAATGAAAATGATTCGAAAAAGTTAGCAAATTAAGGCCGAGCAGCCGGGCGAAAGCAATATGATTTGCTAATTTCGCGTTTTTTCCCGACAGTATTTTATTTTTTTAATGATAATGCCAAGTCCGGAATTTGAATTAATGAGCATAACGTAGTTCATTAAAAACCGGGATTTAGGACGTTACTGGGCTTTACTCAAATAATAAAATCTTTCATGTTTTACCGTTTAAAAGAACGAGGAATATGGCAGGTTTTTTTATATCATAGGGGGGAAAACGAACAAGCGGGCCACCATGGAAAGCAACCACGGCCGCCCATAGACATTCATAACTATAACTAACTAACAACAACTTACAACTATATGGTATTTGATAGGACACAAGAAGTTTTCTTAGAACGTGCCAAAGGTACAGTCGGTTCCCTAACTTATGTATCCGTCTTGTCATAATAATTGCATAGAAAAGTGTTAGGGCACTGACTACAAAAAACCATAAAAGGTCTTGCCGTACAAAACCTATGGAAGAATTGCTAATCAGAAGAAAAAGAAGATAGTATGTAAATTGATTTATGGTAATTTATTGAATCTGGCGTTACTTTGCGGAGGTCCATATCAATGAACTAAAAATAATTAAAAAAAATAATTTTATTTTTATCAGATAGCGTTGTCGAATGGTTATACTAAATCAATGGTCAATAGTTTGGTTCAGAAGAAGCAGGCACGGATAGTGAATAGCATGCTTTACGCCGTGTTACCATCGCAGTCTTCTAACAAATATAGGTGTAGCATTTCATACGTTGGTCGTTTGTCTGATAGAATTTTGGTATTTTAAAATCAAACAATGTAAGGTTAGCCTTTAAGGAATAACAACTGTTTGTACTCTAAACTTTGTAACCACAAAGAGAGGTAGATAAAGGAAACTAGATCTGGTGTATACAAGCTCACTTGTAATGACTGCAGTAAAGTATATGTTGGTCAGACAGGACGCAGTTTTAATGCTAGATTTAAAGAGCATGTTTCGGCATATAGGAATGAGCATCCTGATAAAGTCGAATTTTGCCAAACATTTGTTGGAACTAAATCATTCTTTATCGGACTCCGATTTCGTATGAAGTGTTACATTATTGTGGCAAGGGTTTCGTCTCGATGTTTTAGAATGCATGGAGATAATTATAATACAACAGTATGGGGTCTATTATTAATGAGCAGGTAAATTTAGTTTCATCTCCCTTGCTACGGCTTGGATCTAATTTCAGCAATGGTAGTTAATAAAACATGCCTTGACAGTAAATAAATAAAAAATCAAGGTATTTTGAAGGACGGTTAAAAAAAATTTATTAATAATTTGTGGGTAGTTTTGTTTTGTTTCATAAAACGTATGTGGGTACTTGGGAGTTACAGTGACAAGTTTTAAAAACGGTGGTTGTGGTTCGTTAGTCTAACAACTGGTAGCATGGGTGTACGGTTGTGTCACTCTGAAGATGAGCTCTGTTTGAGTTCGAAACGCGTCAGTGTAGTGTGGGTGGTGGTGATAGAGGGTTTGTGTGATTTGTGTGTGTTCTTACAGTGTGGAGGTGGAGGAACTGCATGAACACGCATATTTTGCATAAGCTTAGCTATCGAAGGTCGCGGGTGAGCAAGGAAATTATTTTAGTTCATTGATTTATGGTGTTAATTATTAACTAGGTACTAATTAGTCTTAGTACTACTAGTAACTAAGCCTCGTTCAGGCTAAACTTGAAAACACGCGTTTTTTAAAGATAAACCATATGAAACTGCTTCCGAAATGCCCCGTTTCTGAGGTCTCCGTAATTCCTAGAGTTGTTGTTTATTTTCAACTATTTTTGTAACTTACGTGTGTGTGGAATAAACTTTTTTTCATTCATCCATTCATGGGCGGTGGTGATTCCTTCCCATCAGATAACCTTCATGCTCATGCCTCTCTCTCTTAATAAATAAAAAAACCGGCCAAGAGCGTGTCGGACACGCGCAAAATAGGGTTTCCGTAGCCGTTACGAAAAAAATAAGTAATATTTTTCTAAGAATTTTCGTATTTTTATACGGAATCTTCCATAGTTTAGGTATATATACCTTAGGCTGCTATTTACTCTTAAGAGTACTAATAATTCTCAAGCAAACTTAACGTTATAGTTTCCTTGAAAGTTTGATATATTTACCTACAATCCTGAATTTTTTTAAATTTTGCACCCACTGGTTTAGATTTTAGAGGTGGGACGCTCGATTTTAATGAAAATTTGCACTTTAAAGTTGAATATTTCGCAAACAAATCGCTGAATCGAAAAATCGTCTTTGCAATCCCCCAATGGTTTAATACCTATCCAACCATACCATACACTATAGGGTTGGATGAGAAAAAAAAATCACCCCCACTTTACGTCTATTGGAGGTACCTAAAAAAAATTTTATTTGAATTTTTATTGTACTATTTTGTTGCATAGTTACATATATATCCGTGCAATATTACAGCTTTCTCGCATTATTAGTCCCTGAGCAAAGCCGCGGACAGACAGACAGACAGACAGACATGGCGAAACTATAAGGGTTCCGTTTTGCCATTTTGGCTCCGGAACCATAAAAACATGTTACAAGCATTGCTCTTTTACTAAACTGTCCTGAAGGTTAGATAGATTCGAACTTAAGAAACTCTTCCGTGTTGCAAATGGAACCGAAAATATTCGAAAGCCATTTAGATTCCACTCTAAATGTAAATTGGAGACAATAATAAACTCTTCCTGAATGCAGCGATAAAACTTAGGATAACCACG